>NW_017728949.1:5130221-5208265 GCF_001723895.1 Crocodylus porosus | reverse complement strand
AATCCGCTCCGAGTCCCTAACTCCAGACTCTACGCCGCTAATCCCACCTGTCCGTATCTAATTGCCACCCCGGCCCACCGTGACCTTGGGGCCCGATCCTTCGGTTTTCCCCGACAGAAATCAGCAGATAAATACTGCCCTGTCAAAGTAGGCACTATTGTAATTTGTTCTAAAATTTACAATCCACTGGGTGCTTACCACAGTGCAGGTGAATCTGGTGCAACTGTTTCATCTGTCTGCCTATTAACTTAATTTCAATAGATTCATATCCACCCTAGAGCAACTGTTTTTGAATGCTGTTACATTTTATAAGTGTTCAGATAAGACACCAACAATTTTAGTTGCATTTTAATGTTCACACAGAACAGCTCATGAAATTTAAAATTCACTACAGTTTTTAGACACTAGTATACAGCTTCAAAAATAAAAAAAGGATGAAATGGCAGGTATATATGCAAACGTCTAAAAGAGGAATTATAAGTAAATCCTGTAAAGTATCAATTCAAATGTGACAAAGCGCAACAGAAACAAAACAAAAATTAAAGTACATGTGGAAAGACTTAAACTACTGCAAAAACTATTTACATTTATTTTACCAACATAGATTATGTATGCTTTTATAGTTTTGGGCTGAGATTTTCAAAGACCCTTACATGAGCCCTCAACTTCCACTGAATTTTAATTGTTATTTGAAAACCTAAATCCCACACTCCTTACAAATCCTAGGCTTTATTCCAGTCTACAAAAAATGACAGAACATTTGTGAACTACCTACATATATTTAGGAATGTTAACATGATATGTTAACCCAAGAATACCCAAATTCCTATAAAAAAAATTAGTTACATAGAAGTGTTTCAACAAGTATTCTAATTAAGGGGTCTTGTTTCTATTTTCTGTAGTCATAGAAGGTAAAAGTTCTTCTTTACTTAAATCCTTCCTCAAATTTCTCTCTCTGATGCACATGGCTGTATACTATCACACTGAAGAGACAGGTTTGAGAGGCTGCAAATCCTCTGAAACTTTACTCTCACTGTTTCAGGACTACAAGCACCAGGCCTCTGGCATTTTTCATTTTTAAAACAACAGTGATTACGAAGTCAACATTTATAGTGTGTCATAAAACTTCTCTAATTTCTTATCCTTTTAATGAGGAAAAATATCTACAATACTACAATGCATCTCTTGGTAGCTATTAATTTTGGGGTGGGGGGAACTGCACTTCAATCACAATTTTCAGCTGTGTTCTTATATGTACTGTACAGGAATAACTAAGGATCCTCAAAACAGGCATTTGTGGCTCTCTGGTCTCATAACTGAATCTTCATGGTTTATAGCAGCTATAAAAGGATGTCCTTCTGCTGCAGAAGCCCAGTGGAACCCCAACGCTGCTTCAATGCTAGGGTCAGAAGAGTACTAGTGTAGTACCATCCATGTAGACAATCCCATGTGTATTACAGATAATCTTCGTAAAGATCTTCACCATGGCAAAACTACCAAGTTCTCAGGTTGTTTTTTTACTCAGGTTGTTCCTGGTCATTGAGATCTAGAAGAATCATCATCGATTTCAAATGCCATTATAAAGTTATCCCTTGCTGCAGTTCTCTCAATTTCTCTATTTCTTATTTCATGCTTATTTATGAACCCAGTATGTCTAATCTGGTAACAGCAGAAGAAAGGAGCTGGCATTTCTATTTTTTGAACACTTTTTGCTATACAGCAAGTCCAACTTGCAGCAAGTTCTCCCCAATTCACAATGCTATCTGCTAGTTTTCCCTCTGTTGTGATGTCATGTTGCTATGGTATGTTAGTATGTTTCCTTAGAACAGGGTGTCAAATTCACCATGGGCTGGATAAATGGCACAGAGCCAGTCCACAGACTGGAGAATGATGAAGGGTCAGATGAATGGTATGGAGCCAGTTCATAGGCCGGACAGGGTCCACGGACCAGTTCCAACACATGGGCCTGGTCCAGCACAGGTACTGAATGCTGCACCCATCCTAGCCCCTGTACCAGACACCATATCCTGCACCTGCTCTGGCCCTGCACACTGAGTGCCTCGCATGCTCAACTCAATCCTGCACAAAGAGCCAATCCAGTGCATATGACTTGCAGTGTGCGAGTCCACTTCTAGAACCACAGGCAGCATGGCAGGCCAGATGATAGGGCTCTGTAGCCCATGTCTTTGATACCCCTGTCTTTAAACATACAACATGTCAACTTTACCAGGAGCCAATTAGTCAGAGATAGCCAAAAACAGCTTATCCTCCTATTATTTCTATATTTATCATCTCACAACAGAAAAATTGTGCATATGTACAATTTTCCTTAAAATTTCTATGGAACATGGAAATGATAGAAAACACTTTCCTTTTAGAATATATTACATTTATTTTGATCTCCCTCTTTTCTATTTTGAATTATTTGAAGTAAAGAAGCTAAATATTTTAGCTTAAATACATCTTTATGTTTCTTTAGGAAACTTCAAACCTCAAACTAAGAGTAATAACACTTGCAGAATGGATATGGTGATTCTGAGAGTAAATATGCTTAGACTTAATTAAACAATTGGACCGTAACAACATGCTAATGCTATCTTTATGCTATACCATGTGGTTCCTTAAACTGATCTATTTAAAATTCCTGACTTTAAAAGTATGAACAATAAAGGCTACATAACAGTCTTATAACAAGGTTAAGCCTACGGAGGCCCATTGATATTGTAAAGCCACTGGGAAACTCCTTAAAGCCAGAGAGTTTTAGGCTTTGCAATGGATTACACTCTGGGGTATTTTGTTTAGTTTTGTTACAGCAATAAGCTTATCTAATGTCTACATCAGTGGCTAGTCTTTGTTTAGGTAATTCATTTTCTGAGATGCTCATCAGAACTCCTGGAACACCACAGCAACAATACATTCTGGAATCTTGCATTTTTTGCTCTTTCTGGCCCAAAAGTTTCATGTTTGTAAAGCGTTTGGTTCATTTGTTAGAATTCAGATAGATACAACAACATTATTTCTAGATTCTAGATATGCAGAACACCATAAGCCCTGGCAGATGTTTACATTAATCATGTAAACTGTAATATGTTACACATACAAGTAATTTATAATAGGATAAAATGGCACATTAAAGGTGAAACATCTTTGTAGCTGGTTTGTACCATGTTTTAATTTGGATATGCAGCAGAAATGTTAATTTAAAGGGTGTGCAGAGAGCCACTCCCTGGTGCTGGGCTGCCCGTTGCCCTTTACACTGTGAGATGCATGATGGAATCTGACAAATTTTATCCCAAATGCCAAAAATGACATCAGGTTTTGGAAACCAGGATAAAATTCTTCAGGTAGCATCAAACACTTAAATTACATGTCTGCCAGAGACCCATGGTTACAACTGTAAGGAGAGCAGAGCAAGAAGGTTTATTGCTCACACCTTTCCTGCCCTACCCATGATTACAAAACTTTCTTCTCTTACCTTTCTCTTATATGGTTAAACATTTTGAAAAATCAAACAAGATAACTTTTGAGATAGGACTTCAAAAAGCATTTGGGAAATTTCCAAAAAACATTTATTATTCAGCTCTATTTATAAGTCAGCCTCTCTCCCTCCCTCATCCAAACTCCAATCCAAGAGAATCCTAAAAATTGCACTCAACATATGCACAGAGCCAACCTATAATCTAGTCCCTGAGTAATGGCCTATAATTCAGACATATCTATGGACAGTATATACCCAGGGGAAAAACACAGTTTTTTTCTAAAAGTGCACATAAGTATATAGAGTCACATTTGTGGAGCTGACTTAATTATTGGAACAATAGGTTGGGTAAGTAAACCTTAAGTGCCCCAATTCAACCCCTCTCCTTCCCTGGCCCCCCAACTACCCCTGCACTACAGAGGAAGCCTAAATCCAAGTTTTGGACTCCATTCTGAGGACAAGGCATCCAGGTTAGGTACTTCAGTACTCAAGTTATAGGCAGTTAAGTCTTTTATTGGATTTAGCCTTTTGTGTTTTAGAAAATGTTTTTAAAAAGCATAAAGCAACTTGATCTAAGTATTCAAACTTCCTTTATGTGTAAGCTAATTATGAGAACAAATGCACAGTGCAACTAGGCCCCAAGCGTTTGTTCAAATTTTCCCAGTAGCTCCCAGTCAGCTTCAAATGAAGCTGGTCCTAATCTTCAAAAAATGACTGCATCAAGTCCTGGCTACATATACAGATGTTTTGATCTATGAACCACTTGTGTTGATGCTGCAGACTACAATGACAAGGCCAAAAGCATGGGAGTGCTGGACAGAAAAGAAAATCTGGTTATGAAACAAACTTCTAGAGCAGAGGCCAGGAACATTTTTGGGCAGAGTGTCAGAAATACCCATAACCTTGTCTTCTTGTAAGAGGTTGGTGTGCCACAAATGGAGGGTGGGGAAGCCATGAAGGCCCCAATCCTTGAGGCAGTGCATTCCCAGCCCTTTCCCTGACATCTACCCTGAGGCATGTGTGCCAAGCAAAATGCCATCATGTGCCACACTCTGGCACCCATGATAGGGGTTGCCTACCCCTGTTCTAGAGAAAATGAGGATGGACCAGAGATTGACAATCTTTACAAACTGTTGCAAGAAAGGCCCCTTCAGTATAAGAATACATCTCTCAAACTAGACACCTCTTTCTACCACAAAACCTTATCAGCCAATTAAAATACCTGGGGTAAACCAACCAAAACCAACAAGCATTTTAAAAAAGTATTAAGATAAGCATAGTTTTTACCCTGCACAGAGATACAAGGACAATTTTGATAATTTATTTCTGCATATTATACTGATGCATCTTCTAAAATAAGGAGTACACTAATCCTAGAAATATTTTGAGCCTATTTCACTTTTGGGAAGTCTAAAGTATTCTAATCAAGGAAGCCTGGAATTTCG
The DNA here is from genome assembly GCF_001723895.1 of Crocodylus porosus. Classification (NCBI taxonomy): domain Eukaryota; kingdom Metazoa; phylum Chordata; order Crocodylia; family Crocodylidae; genus Crocodylus; species Crocodylus porosus. The sequence continues at coordinate 5,203,342 of NW_017728949.1, read as the reverse complement.
AATGAAAACTGAAGTTTCTCCCATTTATGTATCAGCCTTCAGATACAAAGTAGCAATGTAAACACCATACATTCCAATTCTAGGAATCTGTCTCCAATATGAGTGTACAGTAATTCGACTACCTATTGGGAAGCACACAACCACATCAGACACTTATTACGCATTGAAGTCCTAACAGTTTCTTCCTATTATAATGCCTTACTGCCAGTTGTCTCAGCAAGTGGCTGTCCCATAGTAACTGTTATTCCTCCTGGGAATATTTGTTGATTAATACTCCACTGCATACCAGAGTTTTGAGCCCGAGGCATTTAGTAGTTCAAACCCTCTATCACCCATGGTTAACTGCCTGGAAGAACAACATTCTTATCATCTTAGTTCCTTTGTTTGACAAAGTATCAGGATGGATGTCAACTTTTTTCTGTCTCCTCCAGGTACCTTGCCTACCTTGTCTACATTGTCAGCCAGATATGACAAGTAGTTTTCTGTGGCCAAGAAAGATGCGATTGACTGCTTTGTAAAGGCACATCTTTGAGTTGAATAACTCTGAATTTTCAGGGGAGCTTGGAAAGAACAAGGACATATTTTACATTATTCTGGTGGCCACCTATAAACTTGTCAAGGGGGACCAGCAGGCAGTGGGAGAGTCCCTGTTCCCCCGAGCGCTGCCAGACGTAACAAAGAACAACAGCCATAAGTTGACTGAGAGTAGATTAAGGCTAGATATCAGGAGGAACTGCTTCACTGTAAGGGCAGGTAGGAGCTGGAAACAACTTCCAAGGGAAGTGGTGCTTGCCCCTACCCTGGAGGTCTTCAAAAAGAGGCTAGACAGCCACGTAGCTGGGGTCATCCAGCATCCTTTCCTGCCCATGGCAGGCGGTCAGACTAGATGATCTACTTAGGTCCCTTCTGACCCTACCAACTATGAAACTACACAAGGGAGGATTCTCATATTTAGATTTGAAGCTACACTGGTGTGCACCTCACCAGTTCTGGATGGAGGAAGTCAAAAACAGACTGATGAAAACAAAAGCTACAGTGCTAAGATCAAGTGACATGTGAACTTCATGACAACAAGGGAAAAACTGCAAGATATCTGCAGTGAGCTGACCCCAGAACTGTAAAGGAAGACCAACAGTAACACATTCCACTGCCTGCAGAAAAGCAGATGGCAATGACATACTCCAAAATAACTAGTTCATTACAAACCTGCTCAGAATGGGAAACCAGTTGTAAATCTGTCAGGGAGAACCCTACAGACATCAAAAAGATACTTCTCCCACATTCCTTTCACCTCAGCAATTCCCAAGAGGTCCAGCAAGAGATTTTCCTAGGTGCATTTCCTGAACTGCACAGTTCTGGTCCCCACACTATGCCCAGCCCACTATGCCTCTGGGTATGTCATCAAAAAAGTTCTCTTCTCAATTGTGTCCCAGGACAGAACCATGGTGGAAAGTACTCATGAGAAAATGTTCACAATGCTTATACATTAAGGAAAACAATCTTTTGTCTACGATTAATTGGGCAGTCCCTGGCACTACCCTCACTGAGATGAGCAGGGTCACCACCCCCTTGCCAGTAGTTTGGGGTATCCCCTCCTTCCCTGGCTGATAAAGCCCTCAACATCATTGTGAAAAGTGCCACAAGGACTGTTCTTTTGGCAGATTAAGTAAGGTGGTTGTGAGTGGGCAAGAGACTGCATACTTCTAAGCAGAACCTGCCTGAGATGGTGAGAGCAATCTACGTCTTCCGCAACATAAGAGAGACATGGGATGAGGTGCTAGGGAAAGGATAGGAAGGCATAATCCAGAGGTGGACAGCAATACAGAGAACTGCCAAGGGATCCTTGGGAAATTATTTCCAGCAATCCCAGGGTGGGAGGGTCCAAAAATAATTGTTTATATTTACCAAAATAAAACCAGGTAAGTGCTTTTGTTTCATTTATTCAACAGATAAGCGTTGTACTTATTTAATAGTTCAAACCAAGGTATAAACAGCAGCAGAAAGAGAGAGTTATAAAACTTTGTACAGAGGGCAGTGGTGGGATGTAAATAAGGAGGCTGCAGGATGGATTTTTGGCATCAGGTAGTTTTGGCCCTCTGCCACCTCCTCTGTTTCAGATATGTCCTGCTGGGACTGGTGTTTCATAGAGCAGCTCAGGGGTTAGGAGTTTGGACATTCTCCAGGTTGGAGAGGGAATCAATTATAGAATGCTTCCAGGCACTGTCTGCTTCAGCAAGGCATGCTCCAACACCAATACTGCAGCATTCTCTCCTGCCACTCATCCACAATAATAGCTCGCATCATATATGCCTCCACTGCCTCCCCCAGAATTTCCTTTTCTGTCCCCCCACCTCTGCCTTGAGTTAACAGTGCTGTGCACCTGTCTGAGACTGTGTCCTTGACAGAGCTGCTTCTAGTCCAGTGGCTCTACAAAAGTGAAAAGAAACAAGCAGTCACTGTTACATCTTCAGATGCAAACTTAAGATTTTGTTTCTTTCTTTAACCTTCTGTCATGCCATTGCAATCTCATGTTGCAGTCTGAGGGGAGGATCATAATGAGTGCTGTCTCCTGGTTCCTACACAGCTGATGCAAAGGACTCTGGGATACTTTTCCTCTGTAGATTATAAATTGAATACTGCTCACTTGGCACTGGCAGCAGAGCAAGACTTGTAAATTGAGGCCAGACATAAGCCTCTAGGTGAGGGTGGAAGAGAGGCATAGTGCAGATACTACCCTGTACTATAAAACACTGCCTGCCATTGCTAGGTTGTTCAAATTGTATCCAACATTGCAGCAGTTCATTCATCAAGGAATGGATTCAGGTTATCTAGTCTCAAAGGTAGCACCATTACAGATAGGCACAGGCATCCTGTCCAGTGTTGCTGTACAACTTCTGATCTGTGGACGTATCTGATAACACTCCAAATTACCATACCATTGCCCCACCTTCCCATTACCCACATCCAAGGTAGCAAGAGCCTTGGCCACCATGGAAGCCTTATAGCTATGAAGAGGAATTGCCTTTAATGCTGGCACATCAAAGGAGGTATCTGGACTGGTTCTGGGACAGCACTTCTACTCTATTATCCCACTTACTGAGGAAAGAGTCCGCTAGCCTAGTAATGCCTCCTGTCATCAATACTTATTGAAATACCACCCCCAGGGGGAAAGTTACTGAGGGGCATCCCCAAGGCAATAATAAATAAATAATTTACATTTTACAACTGTAACAATAAGCAAATCATATATGTGCTGGAGCCTGGCACCCTGTGTTAAACTTCTGTGTCACCTAAATGCTTTCATCCATGTTGCTATGAGATGGAAATTTTGAACAGTGAATTAATTATTTGTCCCCAAGAATATCCAAGGACTACTGAGACAGAGACCTTTGAAGGATAGATGGAGGCAGTGGAAAATACAGCCATTTAGCGGTTGGGTAAAGTAACCCCATGGAACAAAGAACTCATCAAGGGCCAGAAAGCCAAAATGCCTTGTCCATAACTCTTTACCAAAAGGGACCTCAGAGGCCCCACCTTCAGGAAACCTCAGCTACAATTTAAAGGATTCAAAGGTTTGTTTGCCTCAGTGTGAAGCACCTGGAACACCTGAAGTAAACTGGATGACTGAGAAGAAATCCTGCATAGCGGCTGTGGCAAGGGAACACAGTGGGTGTGTCTATACATACATGAATACGTTTTAGTTAATGCACGCTAAATCTAGTACCTCCATTGTGAAATACTAGATAAATGCACATTAGCCTGGCTTAATGCTTACTGAAGTGAATGCACTTAAGTGAATGCACAATGCACATTAGCTGATTTGAATGCTCGTTAAGTAAAAAATCACAGGGTGCCCATACACGAGTACCAAGGCTGCTCTGATGTGCTGGAATTCTAATGCATCGGAGCAGACTCAATTAACTGAGTATGCTGGAGTATGGCAATTGCTGCACTCTACCATTTTTAAGTGCAGGGATGCTGTCAGGGCACTTGAACTAAAGCTCACGGAATGATCTTTAGTTCAAGTGCCCCTAGTGCTATTTTTTAAGCACGGGGATGCTGATACAGGAGACATGGCAGCATTTTAGAGAAGCTCTCGGAACACACCACCCAGCCACTCCTGGAGCACATGTAAAAGTGCCCACGGCTTTTTATGCGATGCCTTAATGCGCATTCAAATAGGTTAATATGCATTAAAGCACACATGTAGATCCATCCAAAGAAAAATTGTGAACATGGTCACTAGAAATTGAGATGGGCATGCCCACTGCACTGGAGTGCTAGCTTTTGCTGCATGTTCCCTTTTCTCCATTACTATTGGATATCATTCAAGAGCAAGCAGGGCACAGACAGACAGGTGTGGTCAGAAAGAAAATTGATCAGAGCCCAAAACTGATCTGTAGAGCCAAAAGCTAAGGTATGTGTTTCGGGGGGGAGGGGAAATTGGGAAGCTTTACAAACCACACAACTAATTCCTGATTGCAGCAGTATGTTCTGGTTTCTGGGGAAAGGGATTGGGTCCCCTTGCTTCTGCACCATGTGGAAGGACAGCAGGGAGATTTTCCAGACACCAGACTCCCAGAAATTATAGCACTCACAGATGTCCCTTTTGGTGTGTCAGTCATATGGGGTAGAAGGAGAGGGAGTGGGAGGTTGGCACATAAGTGCCAGATGGAGTGTGCCCAGCCTGGAGCAGGGGCAGGTGGACTAGAGCCCAACCCCACCATGCAGCCCTTCCCAGCTCCCTTGTTGCAGCTCAGGCTGAGCAAACCCCAGCCAGCAGCTCACTCCCTTCCTCCCTCCATGCAGACAGCACTGGAGCTGGCAGGGGGGAGGGAGGGGCATGGCTGGGGAGAGAAAGGCAGCTCCTAAGCTCCAAGCAGGTTCCTTGAGTTTTGAGGTTTCTCAAGTTTTCTCCCCCATGCTGACCCAATAGAGAACATCTGTTGGGTTTGGGTTGGGGGGGGTACTAACTCATGGCACTTTACGTAAAGCACCATGAGTTAGAGCAGGGTTCTGCAAATCTGTCAGTGCCCTGTGTCTTGAAGGTAAGTGATTCTGAGAAGCACAAAGAATGTAGGTCCTTAATGAAATGGCAGCTACCACCCTTCAAAGGTGGTATGGCATGTCATAACCCAGGAAGAGTGGAGAGCGAAAGCAGTCACCTTATGTTAAGGCACAAAATGCAGTGGGATACCTCTTGACTTCATCTATTATAGGGCAGGGAACTTTCCATACAATATGTTATACATATTAACTTTAGTACATAATAAAATTTCATTCTTTTAAGTGAGGTAATAGGTTGCAGTTTACTTGATATATAACTACATCTATCTTGTCTAGACAGATAGTTAGATGTCGTCTTGCATGGTACCCTCCACTGAGAAACAAAGAGCTAATCAATTTTGACATCCGAAATACTAAATAAAGTTAATAATACCTTTACATATGATACATTAAAATACGTAGAAAATTTGAGGACAAATTCTATTGTATTGGAAACTGAAATTTTGCATTTCTTTCATTTCAAAATGCATCACAAAGGTCAAAATTTCAACAGGTTCTAAAGAGTTACTTGGGGTGAATCAAATGTTTTATTTTTAACTTGACTTTTTATGTATTTTACTTTTATTTTTTTATTTAAATAGTTACCTTATAAACAATTAAAATGAAAAAAAGCTATGTTAAATCAAATGTACCATTCAAAAAAGTTAAAATATATTTTCAACCTTTAATCAAAAGACTTTGTTTCAGTTTTTCATCCCTGAAACAGAATTGAATTTAAATTGATAATTTTCCCAGGAACATTTTGATTTTGATGAATGAGCATCTTCTAGCGGAAATATTGACATATTACTCACTGCAAAATGATCCTGGATAAATCTGGAACAAAGGATTTGTAAATAAAATGAGCAGACTCCTCCTCACCAAAAGAAGTTAAAAATATATTGCATATGGAATGCAAAAAATATACTCACGCAACACCGAAGTTGTAGGCTGCTATAAAATTATTACATAATTTAAACATGACTCATTTAAATATTTTATAAAACAAATAGCATTTCATATGAGAAACATTCCAGCTTTAACACAAAGAGCTGCCTTAGAACTCTCGTTAAGTTTTCATCTCTTGAGTCTACAAAGATGTTGGCGTTTACTAAAGGTTTTAAAGAAAAAGCTTTGCATTCTTTTTTTAGACTCCTAAATGCCACTGGGCAATCAGTAATCTAGGCAGAGCCTAATCCAAGTAATTTACTTGCTGGAGTGAACAGAGTTTCCTAGGAACTAGGAATGACAGTTTACCTCTATTTAAATAAAATCCCTTTTCTTTGGCAATATATGGACTGCCCATTAAAAAAATAAAATCAGTGTAGAAAGAATAACTGAAATCAGATTAAAACATCTGTCATAGCCATTACTGACATTTGATGATTTTACTTTTTACAAAGTTAAATTTGCTCCTTTCCTTGCCACCTGTAGATCTGAGCTCTGGATTATGTTCAGAAGAAAAAAGCTAGTTGGAACCAGGGTTTTCCGCTACTTCAGGAGGACACTGGAATGTATACTGAAATAATCTGTAGCATTTTCAATCAGAATGCTTTATAGTAGGGTTAACCATATGTGTGGGTTCTCCTGGACATATCCTCTTTTTGGACCTTCCACACTCTGTCCAGGCAGTTTCTTTAAAAATGAACCAGTGTCCAGGATTTTTCTCTGCTCCACTGGTGGGAGCAGGGGAAGGGTGATTGGAGGCAGCAGGTGCACATCTCCCCTCAACAGCAGCATATTCCAGCTGCTGCCCACTGCTGGAGCCTCTTAAGTCAGAAACAGAACAAGGAAATGGTGGGGTGGAGGACTGCCCCAACAGAGTCCTGGCCAGCTATGCCTCTACTTAGGACAATACTTTGATTAGTATTAAACAATGGATGATTTACAGATAAGAATATTTTTCCTTGTAAAATATTGTTATTCTCCCCCTCCCCCCATTTTTTCTTTTAATAGAACTACAACTTCAAGCCATAAATACAAAGGCCCAAAAAATCTGCCACTTGGGGGAAGGAGGGTGGGAAATGAGTGAATTAAAAATAGATCTTGCACTGGAGGATCTCACATTGCTTTATAAATGTTAGCTAATTACAGATCTTAACAATTTTGTGAGGTTCTATAGGTAAAGCATTGTAATTAAGTGGAATTCCAGTGGAAAAAGGGGCCTAAAATGAATGAACCTTTTAAATTTGCTTTTACTGGTAGCTTAAAGAACAATAAAAAAAGCTTTTCTTGAGTCTTCTCCAGGGCTAAAAACTTTTCTTTAGAGGGAGACTCTATTATTGCCTTAGGTCCTTTAGCTTCACTGAAATATTCCAATCTTTCTCCTGTTTTTGGATTTATGATAATAGGACCTAACCAGCATATTGGCATCAGACTGAGTCAGCAAAAACTGAGCCACAAACACTATACCGTTCCATAGGACCAGCAATGTACTGCCTCTGAACACCAGATTAGAATTTCACTTTCAGTACTAACTCAAAGGCAGAGTGCAACTTACTGAATCAACAATTATTTCCTGCTATATCAAGGTTTTCCTTGAAATTTACAATTCAGATAGAGGCCTGGTCAGATTCTACTTAACAACTGAGAACTGATGGATCACACAATAAAGAAGAATGCAGGTGCAGATATGTTAAACAGTCTCAGACTTTCTTAATAATATGCTTAAAATAAGTAATAGGGATTATTTTCATGAACACATAAAATGCTAACTAATGCTTTAAAGAATAGATTTAAGTCTATTTCCTAGAATCATTTTTGTGAATGTGTTTGATTCACTTGGATTCATATAGTATGTTACCATTTCATTTAAGCTGCATGCAGAATTTAACTAAGTCAGCACTTTAAAACGTAATAATTAGAACTCTTATACAATTAAGAATTAAGACACTCTGGGGCAAGGTATTTCTGAAGAAATACTACTCATCTCTGCTACATTAAGGCAAAAGCCAAAGGAAAATTGACTTAACCTCCTGGGAAATATAATCATCCCCAGAAATTCTCTGCTTAGAGTTAAATCAACTACCATTTATTTATTAATCTCTCATCCTTGGAAACTAGTCTTGGTTTAATTTTATCTACCTCTATACCACTTTTAGCAGCTTCATGTTATGGAAAAGTGACAACTTAATTCTTCATGTCCTTCTTTAAGCTTAGTTTAAATATATATAAACATGGCTCATGTCCTACAGAAATTATCCCAGAACCCTCCACAAATGCCACTCTACTCTTCCTTTCTATTCCCTGACTTGTAGTCACTGTGTTGCATAATCCTCTCTCAATCATCTCTGTGCCACATGCAAAGGTTGCCCATGTCACTTGTGGCCTGTATGACAGGTTAAATACCTGTGTTAAAATTTTATATTTAATGTATTGATAGTATTTGCTGGGGGGGGGGAGCAGGGGTTAATGTCACATTCTCAGCTCTTCTTCATAAAACAAATAAGAAAAGAACACTTAAATCATGAAATTAGGAAAGTTTATAATAAATGTTCAAATGCAGTTTGCACCACCTGAGAAGCTAAAAGTTGACAAATACTCACGAACTGAAGACTTCTTTCCTAATTTGTGACTGTTCTCTACAAAAGGGAGTATTTACAGTTCTTCTGGGTGACTATAAACACCTCTAAAATGTTAAAATCTCCAAAATAAACATTTCTGTCAAATGTTTCATGCAAAAATACATTTAATGCATCAAAACCTGTTCCATTTCACTGAGTTCTACCAGACATGTCCTGCTTTCTCCTGCCGTTTTGCCTAGCTAGCAGTTCAGTGGGCTTCCAGGCTGTGCAACAGTGAGACAAGTCTACTAGATAGACTGGTCTGAGTCAAGGAATCCCAGAACTTTCAGATTCAATTTGATTAAATAAGATTTGAATATACACCATGTATACCATGTACCCAAAATTTGGAAGAGCAAAACACTTTGCAAAATGCACAATGCCTTTCTCCACCCAACACTGCTTCTTTACTATTCATTCTATTCAGGAAAAATATACACCAACTTCAGATGCTTCCTCAGCCTCACCAAGGGTATTTATTACCAAAAGTTTGCAAAGAAGAGGTTTTCCAACTATTTGATTTGGTCTAATAAAAAGATCTAAGATTTACCCAAAGAACCTTGTCTGCCTATGTCCTTAGACCAACATGGCTACAACCTATGCCCCTGAAACAGTATAAAATATATTTTAAAAAGATACTATTTCAAAAGGCATCTTCCTTGGTGCCTAAGAATACCTAAAACACCTTTTATTACAAATACACATTCTTGACAGATCTGTTAAATCTCACAATACTAAATCAGATACTAACATAGTTTCAAATTCCATTCAGAAACAAATTATCCTACTTACTTTAGTTGAGTGCTGTTTGTCAAATTACTTACACTGACACTAGCTTGAATCTATGAGCTTTGACTATATTGGTGTACCACATACAGTTACTGAAGGTATTTTTAGAAAACCAGGCTTTTATAAGATCATACACTGAATTCCAACTGTAAGTTTTGCATTTATCAAATACACATACTTGCAATTTGAAGTTCTCAGTATGATTCAACAGTATGCTCTTATTGCAAAAAAAGCCAACAGCATCCTGGCTTGTATTAATAGGAATATCATCTGTAAATCAAGGCAAGTGATTCCTCCTCTCTGTTCAGCACATGGACTATTGCGTCCAGTTTTGGACTCCACAATTCCAAAAAAGTGTGGACAGTTTGTAAAGAGTCTAGCACAGGGCAACAAAAATTAGGGTCATGGGATGCAAGACTTATGAGGAAAAGCTGAAAGAACAAGTATTATTTAGCCTGGAGAAGTGAAGATTGAGGGGAGATTTAATAACAGTCTTCAGATAACTGAAAGGTAATATAGAGAGGATGGAGATTGACTTTTTCTGTGGCCATATGGGACAGGACTAGGAGCAACAGCCTCAAGCTGCAATGGGAAGTTTAGGTTGGAGATTAGGAGGAACTTTCTGACTATAAGGTCGGTCAAACAATGCAAAAGATCCTAGATAAAGTTGTGGAATCTCTATGCTTGGGACCTTTCAAAAGCAGGTTGGAAAGACACTTGGCTGGGATGGTTTCATCAGGAATGATCCTGCCTTGAGCAGGGGGGTGGACTAGATGACCTTGGGAGATCCCTTCCAGCTATACTTCCCTATGATCTTATTTACAGGGTGCGTCTACATGTTCATTAATGTGCTGTAGTTACCTTGCATTAAGTTTCGTACTTGGATAAGCAAGTACTAAATCAACATGAAATAACTGGCGCTACTGCACAGTAGCACCGGTGCACAAGTTCTCTCAGGATCTCACTGTGCAGTAGCCTGATAACTCGCAGTGAAGCATTAGCATGGGTTTTGCCCAGCATGCTACCATGCAGTGTTATTAGGCTACTGCGCAGTTAGCGTCTCATGTAAATGCACCCACAATGTCCAAAATTGAAGTGTAAACTAGAAAGGCATCATCACCTAATTCAGTGATTACCAGTGCCTTAAGATACTTTCAGAAGTGCTTCAGGGTGTTACCACAGTAAGGTCTGCAAACAGGATTCACAAGATAAACCTAAAGATTTCAAATAAGAAACCATAATTTTAAAAACCTTCTGACCTGTAACAGTCTGACTTGCTTGCAGCAAAAGAACTGCAGTGAAAACTAAGAGCTGGCATTTTCTGAGGGGTGCCTTGAGTCTAAAAAGATTAGAAAATCAGTGCTCTGAACATATCAAGCACTGAAATGAAAGGCAGGTGCCACTGGCCTCTAACGAAGACGAGAAAATTCACCTTTTTCTCCCTATGCATTAAATCAGCTGGACATAAGCAATGCCTCAGGCATGATTTGAGATGTAAGACAGGTATCTCTAGCAATTTGTATCCAGCTACATCAAACTCCAGCATGATATTTTGGTAGGGTGTTTTGGGACAACTGTATAACTGTGTTGCTAAACATCCTCCTTTTTTGATGTTTAGTCTTAGGCACACTGCTGCATTTATGTTTAATTTTCCCTATATTTAAAATGAAAGGAAGAATATCCACCATTAAAGTGTTTTGTGAGCATCAAACAAAAGGAGCTCTTGGTATCATATTGTTTTATCATTAATATGTTGTGTGCTCCTTTGTGAGGCCCCACACTGAGTGTGCGTTTTTATTTAGAACTACTTAAACTATTTTAGCGCCTTATTTTTTTACTTTATTTTCTTTTTACAATTCTAGAACAAGCCACGTCAACTAAACCCAGGATTAAACACAGAGTGATTTATTTACAAAACTCCTAAGCAACACCTGTGAAAAGTGCAACACCATATGGTCACACCACTTCCTTACACAATTATTCTTAAAATGTCAGATTAAAGAAAATAGTAGTTTAGAAATTTAGTGAAAGAGAAGGCAATTCAAAATACTCCACTCCATAACTCAACATCAAGGTTTTCCTAAACTTCTTGGGATTGTATGTGGGTAGAAGTATATTTTTATATTATATATTTAAATTGTTATAAGTAATAAGTTACACAACACATTTCATAATATTAAAACAAATAAAATATCAAATGTAGAGTGTCAAGCTATTCTCTTTTAACCATCTTATTTAATTCTGTATGTTTGAGAGAATATTTGTATTTATATAGGAAAAGCAAAGCAAGCAAGTCTCCTTTTAACTCAGGGGTGGGCAATTATTTCAGCCGGAGGGCAGCTTAATGAATTTGGTTGAGCTGTTGAGGGCAGCAAGGATAGTCCTGCCCCTTGACAGGTGTCCCACACTCCCAGTTGCTATCTTAGGCCTGGAAGTCCTGCCCCTAGCTCCTGACGTTTGCCACTGGAAAACCCTCCCCTTACCCCCAGGGGTACTTCTTTTGGGAGGTGGTGGGGGAGGCCTGCCATCTTGGAACCAGAAAAAACCCTAAATCAGATACTAAAAGTCAAACATATACTATATTTTAATTTTATTTCAAAAATATTTTGTTCAATTCTGGGAGCTGCATATGGTGGCAAGGAGCGGAGCCAGGCTGTCCCACCTCTATCATACGAGACTCCCTGCAGCTCATGTTCAGCTCCCAGCACTTATGCCCCACTGGGGGGAAATCCTACACGATGGAGCCAATGGCATGGCTTCACTCCCTGCCACCATGTACAGCTGCCCCAGCAGCTGCACGTGGCTGCAGGGAGCAGGGAAGGCAGCTAGCTCTTCCATGCAGGGCTTCCGCCCACATGGAATGCAAGTGCTGGGAGCGGCACGTGATAGAGGTGAGCCAGCCTGCCTCCACTCCTTACTACCATGTGCAGCTCCTGGAACTGGCTAGAACTGCATGCTCCTGGGTGGCAGTGCTTGCACAGACCATGAGCACCCTGAGGGCCTGCTGTTCCTGCCACCAACAGCAGGAGCTGCATGCCATCAGGGGCGAAGACAACACCCCCCCACCTTCCCTCACACCCCACATACCCACACTGCCGACCCAGGTTCCATGCTCCTGCCACTCTGCTGGGTGTGGGACACAGGCCCCAGGCTCCGTGCTTCCACCAGCCCCAGGCCCACTCTTTGTGCACGCACCCAGCTGTAGCTTCCCTACCTGCTGCTGAGAGCAAGTGCCGCACCAGGGACACAAGGAGGAGCTCCTGGAGGCCGAGGAAGCCAAGCCCGGAAACTGTGTCCTGGCCAGGGTGAAGGCCAGGGCCATGCACTGGGCAGGGTACAATTGGTGGGCCCCTGTGGGCCAAATGAAAAATTGCCTGGTGGGCCAGATTCAGCCTGCAGGCTGTATTTTACCCACCTCATTTTAACTCCACATCACATAAATCCAATATGATCCTTTATTCTCCTTCTCCCTCTACTGATATTATTAACAGATTTAAAAAATTTAGCAGCTGCCGGGGGGGGGGGGGGGGGTGTTCTATACCTTCTTATTTTATGACCCCAGAGACTAGCTTGATGTAAAAGGCCGTGAGAAAAATAAATGCAGTATTATTTACTGTTCTGAACTATTTTGATCACACCAAGTAATCCCTTAGACAACGTACTAATAAAACTTTTTAAAGAATAATTTCCAGTTATTTTCAGTCTTCACAATAAATTATTCAGATATTAAATTTTCTATGAAATTAACATATCCTCTGGAAAAAGTACCAACTTAAATGTTATCATCTCACTTATTTAAATTCTATATACACCACTGTGCTTTATGCATTATTCCTAAAACTTTTTTAAAACAAATATAAGGAAGTTAATTTCTAAAATTACTCTATTTTATTATTAATGGTGTTCCACTAAAGCAGAAGATGACATTTAAGTGAAAAAAGTTTCATTCTGAAACACTGCAACTCAGTGGGATGATCACAACTGATGGATAACTAAGTTGGGTTCTTTCAATATACAGAACATAGCAACTATTCAAAAGGAAGGAGTGCTACGGTGATTGAGCCTGAGAAGCGAGTGCAGATAACACTGGAGTGTTTGTAATACAGTAGCCAGGGGCCATGACACGTCATGTATGCTCATACTATACACAGCAGTAGTAGTGCCAATAAATGTACTCTCTCGGCTACATTAGTAACTTTAATTCTCCATTTTAGCCAAGTAGATATAAATGCTTCTTATATTAAATTATATTATGCAAAATATGGTGTGTGTGTGTGTGTCTGTGTGAAACATTATTATCCGAATGAAACATTATTATCTGAAACAAAGTATATACGTAACATTACTAGTTCATGCTTGCCTCCCAGAATTAGAGAGGACTGGGAGGAAGACGAGAAAAATCACCTTTTTCTCCCTATGCATTAAATCAGCTGGACATAAGCAATGCATCAGGCATGATTTGAGATGTAAGACAGGTATCTCTAGCAATTTGTATCCAGCTACCAAACTCCAGCATGATATTTTGGTAGGGTGTTTTGGGACAACTGTAGAACTGTGTTGCTAAATGGCAGTAATGAAAGTATTATACTAAACTATAAACTCCATTTAATTTTCTGGAAACTAGTAGTAATATAACATTCAGAATCTGTAATACTAAAAATACTTGCTTGCTACTCTGATTATTACAACTCATAAAAGGGAAGCTTGGTTAGATTCTGCCAAAAACAGAAATTCTAGAACAAACATACACATTAAGGGACAAGAAGGAGCTTTGGCTCCAAATCTGATTGGTGCCATTCAAATCAGCATAGCTACTCACATGCTTAACGTTATGCAAGTATTTGGCTGGATCAAGGCTTGTGGTTCAGTTGTAGAAGGAAATGTCTGGTGTTGCTAACAAATATTTGTCATTTATGATATTCAAGCTTCCTTGCCTTTACTTTAAAAGACTTTTGCAGCTTATGTTTAGCTTATTTATCCTCTGTTAACAACTACATGATCTCTAGCACCAGCACTCTTTATTAACTGAAAAAAGTACAGTGGTGCTTCAAACAAGACTAAAGGAAAAAAGATGCAGCAGTCAAGGAATATCCAAGGCAACACTTCGACAACAGGTAACTCGCTGGATTGTTAGAAAAGGTTGTCCTTTAATTTGTGGTAAAAAGAGAGAGAGAAAAAACACTACGTTTTCAAAACAGTTCTCCAACCCCCCCCTTCAAACTCCACAGATGTTAAACAAGTTCTAAACAATTAATACCAAATACAATGATTAACCCTATAATTCAGTTCAACTGAATTAACTGCCTTAGCCACATAAAGACATTATGTTTAGAAGTTCCAGAGGTTAGATTGGGTTAAAACTGGCAGCCTGATCTAATTCAGTAATGAGATAGGTGATGGGAGCCCAACCAAGGTAAATCAGAGTGAGGGACAGGTGGGATTGAGGGAGCTAGCAGGATATGAGGGGAAGGTTTGGGGAAGGCTGCGGGGCTAACAGGGCCCACAAGAGGTATTGGAGACCTTCTCCAATCCGGTAAAACTCTCCCCAGGCCCCCCAGGTCTGGTGCTGGGAGCCTGATTGACCTAACTAAGTCAATCTAAGGGATCTAAGTGTAAGATCCACACATGGGCAAACTAAGTTAGATTAAGTAGCCATTTTTCACCCAAACTAACCTCCAAAACATCTGTATGCATCCTTTACTTAACTGTAATACTGCCACTTCTTTCTAAATCTTTTTTTAAACCATGGATAGAATCTTAGCCTCATGCTTTTCCCCTGAGGCAGTTTATTTCAATGGAGGCACAACCCTTGGATTCATGGAAAGAAAAGGGAGAGGTCAGGGGGAGAGGGAAGGGAAAGAAAAATGGTATCAGTGGCAAAATCCCAAAGTATTTTTTTTTTTTTATATATATAAAAAGTAAGAAACCAGAAAGAAGCTATCATTTACAGTACATAGAATGTATTCTAATTTCTGGAAAAGGTATATGCAGTTACATATTGAGTAAACACAAGTCAGAAACAAACCTCCAGATAGGTATATAGATGGGGGATCTTGACAGACTTCATGACATCCTTCCAAGTCAGATTTTTGGCTTAAATCAGTTTCATTACTGGATGATAATATACAAATTGCAAACTACATACAGAAAAAGGAAAAAAGCCTGTCCTCTTGCAAGTAATAAAGGAGCATTTTTATGCCACAGAGACCAATATGAGATATGCTACTTGAATTCTTAAAAAGGAAAAATGGACTAAGCTTTGTGAGCAGCCTTTAAAAAAAAAAAAAAGCCCACCCTATTTTTGAATTAATTGAATATTGGCCATGTTTGTCAGACACCCAGGAAGCTACCAGCTCTGTACATACAGATACTGTCCTTTGACACTAGAAAAGAAAGAGCTTTCACTGTACATCCAGGACACATACTGCTGGCTATAGATAACCCACTATCTGGTCTTTCAGCATGTGGATGAGGTTAGTAATATTGTTACAAGTAGGTTTTATTATGGCTACTACCAGATACACATGAAATTAAAGATCAGGAGACAGGAACTAGAGAAAGATAAAACGTTAACAATACCATTCATATATTTCTTGTTAAATTTCTTTTAATAACTTGCCATGATTTTACAAGAAAAATGCCATGCTTAATAGTTGATAAGCTAAAAAACGATCATCAGAATGGTGGGGGAGGGGTGGGGAGAGTGGAAGGACTGTTAGGTACATTTGCCAGCTATTGTTTTGACAGACCTTGCGTCACGAAAATGGATCACACTCTTGCTAAACCATAAACATCCATGTGACACCAACCAGTAATGGTCTGTGACATTTTACTTTCAGAAAACAGGCAGAACAGTATTAACAGTAAATTGAGTGAAACTAGTTATCTCAACAACAACAAAAATGTTTTGTATTTTTTTCTACTGTTTCTGTTCCTTTAAAAAAAGTGACATTAACTCATTGACACCTCCATTTGTAATTTCTTAATTTGAACCTATTTCTGATAGTGGCTATCACAGCCTGTGTCATGGCTGTGGAATAATGTCTATAGGTTTGATTAAGATACATCACTAAAAACAAACTCTCCTTACCATATTTACTTGAATACAAGACAACCGTAAATTTAAGATGACCCACTAATAATTATATTCTAACACAGAGCATTTATAAATTTATTATAATTTTCCATGTACGGAATCTAATTATTGGAGGATCATTTTAAATTCATCTCCCCTAGCCACTGCAGACAGTAGAGAGAGAGGTGAAGAAGGGGGCAGGAATGGGGACAGACAATGGGACACACAGTAGGACACATGGTCAGGGCAGGTGATGGGGAGGGAGGCAGGGGAGAAAGAAGTGTGGAACAGACAGTAGGAGCAGTTACACACATGCTTCAGTGAGCTGGGAATCTAGTGCATCAGAGTGGACTCAAATGAGTCTACTGAAGCACGTAAACTGACATGCTCTGGCAGTCTCACGTGTCACGTGTATCAGTTGTGCAGTGTCTCCATGCTGAGAAAATAGCAGTGGTGCACTCTGAAATAAAACATATTCAATGTGCTTTAGTTCAAAGCACACCACCACCATTTTCTCAGTGTGGGGATGTGCTACACTGCTGATACACAGTGCCATGTCAGGAGCACACGTAAAAATTCCCAAGGAAGGCAGGTGGACGGGGGCAGGTAGTGACAAAGGCAAGCAGCTTTCCCCCTACTGCCTATGCCTCCCCCCACTTACCTCACATTGCCCCCTGCAGCCTCAGGCCCCTGATCCTCCTTCCTTGACCCCACTCTTCTTCTCCCCTCCATACTGCTTCAGCCCCCCACAGCCTCAAGTCTCCATCCCTCCTTTTTCCCATCTCCCCCCTCAAAGTCTCTACTCCCACCTGCCTCACACCTTTGCTCCACACAGGCAGGTTCTGTCCCTGCTGTAGCCTGGGCCGCTGAGAATTGCTCCACTCTGGCCCTGTAGCAGCAGTGTGGAGCTGGGACTATATATTAGGGCTATGTGAAACAGCACCATTCTTTTTTGCCTTGAGTTTTGAGGTTTGGATGGAACATATCGAATTTCATATCGAATTTCATTTCGCTTAGAAACAGCTGCTCCATTTTGCTTAGTCGAAACAGTAAGGCTGTTTTGACTCTGTTTTGCAGTTTCGCTGGATTGGCCGGTGACTACCTGCCCCCAGCCCGATCTAGCGCAGGGATCTAGCGCAGGGGATGGGGAGTCAGCCCAGTTGGACTGACTTCCCATCCCCAGCACTATGGTCAAAATATTTTGACTTTTGAAATGTTTCAGCTAGCCTCGTTTTCTTTCGAGGCTGTTTCAATGCCCTTTGTTTCATTTCAATTTTGCTGTTTTGACCTTGAAATGAGTTGAAACAGTGCCGAAACAAAATGGATGGTGAAATTTCGTGTAGCCCTACCATATATATTCCGCGCTCCACACTTCAGGCTTCAGTGAGGATGGAGCTTGCCAGTGCAGAGCAAAGGTAAGAAGGAGTGCAGCAGAGGGGGAGAAGTGGCACAGGGAGGCAGCAGGATCTTGAGACTGGAGGAAGAATAGCAGGGGGTGCAGAGGCAGCAGGGGCCAGGTAGCAGCTGCGGCTTCAGCATCAGAGCTGCAGCAACTCCCTGCCCCCATTCCCCCCCCCCCACCAGCTTGTATTTGAAATTGTAAGAGAGGTGCTTTTTTCCCCCATGTTAAATGGGGAAAAAAGCCCCTCGACTTCATGTAAATATGGTAGTTCTTTCACATATTTTCAGGACACAAACTATTATATCAATTTCATATTGTTAAACAAACAACTACACCTGTCTTTGAATGGTTGATTCAGTCTACAGTAACTAGGCTCTTTTTTTCTATGAACTGAAGGAAATGTTTTTGCTGTCAAGGGGCTGAGGACTATGTTATATTTAACCATTACTGGTCTTTGCTGGAGTGGTATGGAGCCGCACTTCTTGTGCAACCACAAAGCTTCTTTAAGGCTTTTGTTCATCAAGGGGGCATGTTGTTGCCACCTGTAGTTTTCCAACAGTGAGGAAAATGTACATGTTCTTTAGTCCCTTATGGAAGAACAGCACACTGCTTTCCAAACAAAGTGAGTGAGGGTAACGTAACCCCTTTAGGATTATCACTGCCAATGACAGATGTTGTTCAATGCAGTTATTTCTAGCAGGTGGCCTCTGCAATACAGTGCAGAAGCCCCAAACAAAAGAACATCTAACACAACAAGATCCTGATATCTGGATTTGATGTCCCAGGAATGCTCCCTCTTAAGTAGCAGTAATGCCTGTGCTCAGAGGCTTTGAGATTTTTACAATTTAACAGCAACTATTGGGCTTCCTTTATACAATATGCATAAATACTGTACTGAAAACTTGTAGAAAAGAATAGAAAAAAAATAGAACTTCTCTTAAGTCACATTAAAATAAACGGACAGTTATCAATAGTTACCATACTCTGACACCAAAGTTTCTACAGTTATCTCTTGTTAGGGTTCTGGTTCTAAATGGTGGAAATACCTGTATTATTTCAGATAATAAAGGTGTGGTGACTGGCCTTTTAAATGGCGATCTCAGTACAAAAATAGAGAAATTGAAGGGGATCTGAAAACCAAGACCCCCATTTCAGATTTAGTGTACTATCAGCATGCTTGCATTAGACAACCTTTTGACATTCGATGTTGTCAGGGAAAAAGCAAGGTAAAAGAGTCTGGTGACTGATAACACAAAATAGAAAATATTTTCAAAGACATTTATAAACAAAAGATTTTTTTTAAATGGACTTGACACACTAATTCCCTACAGGACAGCAAGCTCCCTTCATCCACAAAAGGCAAGATATCTCCAAAAATCAATCTTAATAGGTATGTGTGTTGTAATAATGAATCCAGTGCGAGACAAAACCAAGACTTAAGTAAAGATTAGCACCTGAGACTTAAGTAAAGATTAGAAGGGTACCTTTAAAAGGACTGCCAAAAATAAATTGAAACCTAAGTTAACAGAAACAAATTCCTACAGGAAATGAGCATTGCAATACCATACCATGTTGAATTTTCCAGTTAAGATAAGTGAATAGGTTTTAGTTTCATTATCTATAATGTAACTCTTAAATTTTATGTACATTTTATTTTTAAAAATTCCAAATTAAATAGGGCAAATTAAATATGATAAACATATATTAACATACTGAAGTGAAGCTACCACCAGTGATTCAAGTATAAAAAAAATATATTATTTGTCTTAATGCCTGCTTGAAAATTCCCATTTAAAACGTGATTTTATACAATTCAAGTAAAGTAGGAATTTACACACTTTTTAAAAGTAAAAAAAAGGCTGAACATATGTATTAACAAAAGATTTTCAAATCATACTTTTAGATCTTGTATAATAGTACAGTATTTACTTCCTTTCACTGTGAGACTCAGCAACAACGGTTTGTTTAAGAGAGTATCCTGCAAACATTAGGAGGTACCCAAATAGGGAGCCCAAGTAAGAAGATAAGGGAAGCTTCTGCATTTGCTGGTAGGATGCCCTTTATGAACCAGGGGTCTAAACGCAGTCAGCCCACCCTGTTCAATTACCAGTCCCAGATAGGAAAGGATCAGGTAATCCCTAGAAAGGGCTAAGGGACCAGCAAGTGGTAGCCTGACTTTCTACAACTGGCCCTTAAGTGACAGCATGTCCTCCTTACAGCCCTAACAAAAAGGTAGAAAGAAAAGCCTCTGGGAAGGTAGCCAAGTATGGACAGTGGAATTACTATTTGGTTTGATGCTCTACCTAAGTTTCTGCATTTCAAGAACAGAGAGCAGTGCTTAAAAAGAAATTTGTGCACAGCAGCAAAGTGTTCCCGGGAAGGTTGGAAAAACTGATTATGAGGAAACAAACTGAAGCAGCAGCTAGTCTAAAACTACAGTGGATAGGATGGGTTTTGAGTTAAAAAAATGCTACACTTAAGCTTATTTAATCTTCCACACATTTGCCATGGCAACTGGATGTGTCAGGGCCCAATAAAATTTCCTACAGGTAAGAAGTAATAAAAGTGAAGTTTCTACAGTTACTAAAGATATATCCCTAGTTATATTCCTTCGGTCTATAAAGACAAGATTTTTTTAGGAGGCAGAAGAGAAGGCTCCCCTCCCCCATTCCCTGCCCCTGGTACTTACCAGTTCAGAGTCAGCTGCAGCTCCCTGCTATAGCCACTGGGGACTGTCCAAATCAAAGCTCCCTGAATCATTGCCAAATATTCGGAGAGCTTTGAATTGATTCAGAACTTTAAATTGGTCCTGATTCAATTCAGATTCAGAGATTCGGCCACCAAATTGAATCACCAACTGAAGCTTCACACAGCCCTACTTTACATGAGCCAAGTGTCACTCACTTAGTCACATTAAGTGCAATTTTTGGCTCTTGTGCACTGTTGGGACTCAATTTCTACCAGCGGCAGAGTAGGATTACCCCAGTACACATATACCTATCAAAGGTAAAACAAAGGATGAGACAAAGGAATATGGTCCTCCCAGTCTTAGCTCAACAGTCTAGTAGGTTTGGGCATTTGTTCAAGCAATGGGAGAGCCCAAGAGGGGTTGAACATACATTTCTCATTTCCCAGTAAACTGCTCCAACCACCACACCAGGAAGCATTGCCAAGAGACTCCCTAAACCTCCACTTAAAGCTGGAGCCAGGAGGGAAAAGTATGTGGACCCAGGAGGAGCACAAGCTAGAACGGGGTAGGCAACGTATTCTAGATACAGTGCCAAAAAAACCACAATGTCTACCTTGGAAGGTGCCGGAGTGCCAGCATGCCAGAAAAACAAAATGAGGGCAGGGGGTACATGGCAGGATAGACAGCATATTAGTATAACTAACAATCATAAGTGTTGCCTTTTTATGGTAAATACCAGATTTTCTAAAAACTGTAAACCTGGTGACACTAAACAAATTGTAAACCTGGTGACAACTATAGGCCCGTTAGTCTTGCTTTAATCCTAGGGAAGCTCTTTGAGAAGATTATCAGGAAGCATATCTGTGAAGGGCCAGCAGAAGGGATGATGCTCGGGGGTAACCAACATGGGTTCATTAGGGGCAGGTCCTGTCAGACCAACCTGACTGCCTTCTACGATCAGGTCACAAAATCATTGGATGCAGGTGTCGTGGTGGATGTAGTCTTTCTGGACTTCAGGAAGGCCTCTGACACTGTCTTCCACCCCATTCTCATTAAAAAGCTAGGTGACTGTGCCATTGATGCCTACAGTTACATAGATAGCAAATTGGCTGAGGGGCCACACTCAGGGAGTGGTGGTGGACAGGTCATATTTGACCTCACTGCTGCTCCTACATGCAGGGGAAGTGTGGCCAGGGCAGCAGGGACCTTAGAGCAGCAGGCAGCTTGTGTGTGCCTCCCCACTGTGGCCTGCCACGCCAGGTTCCAGACAGTGCTCTGCAGAGGCAGTGAGGGAGGGTAGCATGGTGGGGAGCATCGCCAGCACCTTGTGCCTGCCCGGGGCTGTGGCTGGGAGGTGGCCAGAGCTGGGGTAGTGGCCAAGAGTGGGGAGGCAGCAGCTGTTTACAGCCTCCTGGCTGCAGCAGGCCCAGGCTCTGGGTAGCTGCTGTGAGCCATGGATCCTGGGCTGCTTGCAGGAGGGCTTGCATCCTCCCAGAAAGCCTGCTGGGAGCAACCCAGGCTCCGTGGCTATCAGCAGCTACCCAGAACCTGAGCAGGCTGCAGCCTCCTTTCTGCCTCCCCACCCTGGCCCCGGCTGTCTCCTGGCCCTGGGCTCCAGAAAGGCAGCAGGTGCTGGTACTGCGCCCATTGGTCGGGGTAGGGAGGCAGCAGCTGTTTGCAACCTCCTGACTGCAGCCGGCCCAGGCTCTGGGGTAGTTGCTGCCAGCCATAGCTTGCAGCAGGGCTTGCAGCCTCCCACCTGCCTGCTTGGAGCAGCCTGGGCTCCATGGCTGGCAGTCGCATGCCGAGCAAAATGGCCTCATGTGCCATGCTCAGAACATGTGCCAGGGGTTCCTGACCCCTGAGCTAGAAGGAAGGTGGCTCAGTGAGATAGATGCTACGCTGAAATGGAGAGGGACCTGATCCTTGCCCACAAATAAGGCAGAAACTATCCCACTGCTGTTTAGCCAAAGAATATGAAATTCAAAGGAATAAGGACTATGACCTCAGCAATGTTTAGCTTATGCCCTGGGTTTCTGGTTGTAGCTGTGTTAGTCTAAGGATATAGGCAGGCAAGGTTATTTAAGAAGATGTGATATCTTTTTTTGGACCAACTGAGTAATTGGAAAAAAGTTCTAAGCAAGCTTTTGGGGTGCAGTCACCCTTCTTCAGGCATAGAAAGTCTATGTTGTTCTGAGACTCCAAAGAATGAGAGAAGCTAAAAGTGTGACAGGATGCCAGTGAAAATGTAAATAGACAGAAATTAGGAAGACAAAAGGTTAAACAGGGAAAGGAGGGAGGAAAAAGCAGGGGAGGAAAAGCTAAAGGTGAGTCAAAGAGACTACAGTAATAATGATTTAAGGTAGAAAAGAGGGTGTCTGTAAAAAAGTAAATAGCTGGAAATTAAAAAGACAAAGAGCAAAAAAGGAGGGAAGGGGAGAAAGGGAGGGAAATAAAAGTGTAAATGGTCAGGTCTGGCAGATAAAAGGTCAGGTCAAGCATCTAGCTTATGCCCCGATGCTTAAAGCACAATACTGTAAAAAAAAGAAGGAGATGTAGGTTGAAACTCCCTTTTGGTACAGAGAAGCTAGAACCTGAATTTCTTGTTGCTTGGGAAAGTAACCTAACCACTAAACTATTACCGGGATAAATGTTGGGGAGGTCCAACCCATTCTCCTCCAGCAACCACTAGCTAGTCAAAGTTTTTCTGAAACTAAAGTTTTAGGACTTATTTGGTATCACACACATACCAGGGATGATACCAGGGATGATTCCACACCATTCCAAAATCTATGCAACTATACTCCAGACTTCGGTGTCTGGGCAAAATGGAAGCACAGGGCAAGCATAGCTACCCAAGTACAAATAAAATCCATACTGTGCATAACTGCCAAAGACTGCATTTACATAAACGGCTACATCAGCACATAAATGTGAAATAGGATGTAGCCCTTAGCAATTGTTTAGGCTTTGCAAACTACAAAGAAATTGTTCGCCCTTTGGAAAGCGTATCCTTCTCCCCTCTTCCCCACCTCAAGCAGAGTAATATTTTACAGGAAACTGGTTGCCAAGAATGAACACTGACTTAAGGAGCACCCCAATTACGTTTCAATAAATCCTACCCTGAACACTCCATTTCTTTCATCTTATACTGAACATTGGCTTATTAGTCTCATACTAAGACAACTTGTTACATGGTTTGAAAAAGGTGTTAACATTTCAGGTATTTCAGGATGAAGTAAAAATGGAATCCTTTCTATATAACAAAGATTCTCTAGAGCTTGACAATTCCCTTCCCCCAAAATCTCCTTATAAAAAGTGTCATTTAAGAACCAAATGATGTCTGCTGCAAAGCCAGGGTCTCAAGACCTCAACTAATTTAGATACAGACAACAAATTTTTATTTCACCAGCAACTGGGGACCAGTCCACTATTAACTCACTAGCTGAGGAGTCCTAGGAACACCCAATATATAATACACACTACAAAGGCTAGGAAATTAACAGGAGAGCATTTAAAATGTGTGTGCTAAAATGTTATATTAAAGACTTGCTTTCAAAATTTAAATGGGAAACTATAAAGGATAAAGATGGGGGAGCCTGCAAGAGGGAAAAATCAATAAATTTACTAATAGTTTTTGTTCAAAAGTTATCAAATTGAAAATTGATTTAGAATTCTATTAATATATTTTACAAATATGTACACATACTTTACAAAAAACTACAAATAAAGAAACTGTACAATAATATTCCTCTCTGGAAATGACTGTTAATTACCAATATTTCTATTTATCAGTTTTACATACTATAAGCCCTGAAATTTAACTCTGTATAATGCCTTCTTGGCAGTTTGTGCAGTAACTGAACTCTGACCTGTGCTGCAGAAAACAGCTAAGCTGAGATGCAGGAGAAAAGAGGGAACACTACAGCATGGTATTGTTGATAATATTGCCTCAGAAATACTGCACTCCATCGAAATATTGCACTTTACTCCAAATTGCAGGAATACTTTTTAATGCAGATTAATTGACAATTCTGTTAAAAACAACATGGAGCCTTAGATTTCATCCGTCTCTACAGAAGTTGGTTGAAATCAACATCTTGAGTCTAGTATAAAGTATATTTTTGTCATTCTAATGCATGTTGATTCACAAAACTTCAGAATAATAAATCACAATAAAATCTGAAATAGTACTTTTAAAGAGAAATGCCTTGGTCCTTCAGGTTAAGGGCTGGGCATAGAGCTAACCCTCCTATCCCAGAAAAAAATAGCTTGTTATGAAACTTACACTATTGAATCAGAGCTGGTTGGGTACAAATGTAAACAGATCTTGGAAATGGAAAAAAGGAATTACAAATTGGAAACTGGAATATACTGAGCCTTTACAGACCAGGAATGGAAAAATCCCTGATTTGGGAACTGGGAAAATAACAAGATGGATGTAACAGTTTTGCAAGAGGTACAAGGGCCTAAAAAGGAAGCATGGAGATTGATATGCACCTCATAATTTATAGCAAAATAAAGACAGCCAGACATGAACGTGGCACAGGTTGTGTGATAAACTCAAGAGCACCATACTCCCTTATGAATTTGCAAATATCAATGAAAGAATCTTCACATTCAGAGTACAAAGCCAGTGGTTCAACATCACATTCCTGAATATGCATGCACCCACAGAAGAAACAACAGAGATACTAAGATGCATTTTATGAACCATATACGAGAACATACCAAATGTAATGCAAAAGTAGGTAGAAAAAACAGATATACAAACAAATGGATGGTACAGAAGGTCTGTACAAAACCTCCCTAGAAATGGGATAAGATTCATCAGCTTTGACTCAAGCAAAAATATGGTTATTAAGAACACCACAACATTTTCCCACAAAAACATATACAAATAAACAAGGACGTCTCAAGATACAAGAGCAAGTTAAACTTCACAGCACAGAAAAATGACATAGAAAGAATATAAGAATTAAAAAGTTTCAGAGGCATGAATCTAGACATAGATCATTTTCTTGTCGAAGGAAGAATAGGAGTGAGCTTGAATATGGGCAGAAACTGGATACAACAGAATATGGTAAATTTGACATTAAACAACCTAAACAGGCAAAAGTGAGTAAACAATATCAAGTAGAAAGCAAAAACAGGTTTCATGCCCTTGAATAACTCTCTGAAATGAATGAAGAAATGAGTGAATATGAAAACAAGAACCTAAGTACTAATGATCAGTGGAACTACATAAAGAATATAATCAAAGAGAGTATGGAAAAAAACAGCAGAGATACAAAAGAAAACCAGAAGAAACAGGTGGTATGATAATGAATGTAGGCAAGCAACAAATCAAATAAAGTCAGCAAGACAAAAAAAGCTCTTCCACAAAAACTCAAACCAGACCATGGGCACAAGTCTGGAAGAACAAGGAAATTGTCCAAGAAACAAAGGTAGTGCTAAGAATCCAAAAATATGTGAATACCTGGATATCAAGGAACAATACAGAAGAAATACTGTAAGAAATTTTAATAAAAGAGTCAGAAATTACAAACAAAGATAATCAAGGACCTATATCAGTGACAAAAATGGAACCCTCCTAGCAGACAAAACAGCCATCATAGAGAGATGGAAACCTCCTAGCGGACAAGATAGAAATCACAGAGAGATTAAGAAAATATTTTGCAGAACTTTTAAATTGCCCAGTAACTTCAGGGCCAGTAGAACAAGAAATAGATTCATCAGCTGAACCAAAACTAGAAGAACCGGGTTTTCCACAAGCGAAAACACCCACAGCAAAACTCAAGAACAATAAGGCACGAGGAACTGATGGTATTTAAATTGAAATGATACAATAAGCAGGGAAAGAGCTTTATAAGCAAATCCATAAATTCATTCTCCTCATCTGGAAGTCATCATGTCTACCTGATCATCAGAGAGAAGCCTTATTATGTTCCATCTATGAAAAAGGTAGCAAACTAGAGTGTCCAAAGTAGAGAAGAATCGCCCTATTAACAACTACCTGTATTCTCCAGTGGGGATTCTGCAAGAACAGAGCAATGACAGAACAAGTCTGCTCACTAAGACAAGCAGCTGAGAAAAAATGGGGATATAATCAAAGCATAAACATGCTTGTTCATAGACTTCCAGAAACCCTATGGTAGCATACATAGGCTGGCAGCAGAGGGCAATACGAATGGTGAGGGGGCTAAAGCACATGACATATGAGGAGAGGCTGAGGGAACTGGGCTTATTTAGTCGAGAGAAGAGGAGACACTGGGAATTTAGTAGCAGCCTTCAGCTACCTGAAGGGGGGTCAAAAGAGGATGGAGCTAGACTGTTTTTAGTGGGCACAACCATACAAGTGCTGCAAGATGCACACATGCATTTCAAATCCCTGGAACCGGGCTCCTGCCGGTAGGTAGGGGGTGGGGGTAGGCTGGAGGAGTGGGGAGGGGACCATGGGGCAACCCCAGCTGGCCCTGCCGGCTCCCCCTGCCCCCTTGATCACTGCCCTGCTTGACCCATCCCCCACCTACCCCTCCAGCCCCACCCCTGATCACTGCCCCACCCAGCGCCATCCCCCACCTGCCCCCGGACCACTGCCCCACCCAGCCTCAGCATCCTGACAATTTAAAAAAGCCCCATGCTCACTGACAGTAGCAGCTGCCATCAGGGTCACTGGGGTATCATGGCAGAGCCCCGCCACCCACCTCAGCAGCCCCAGCTGCCTGACAATACGCAGAGCCATGCAGTGCCCTGCCAACCCCGGCCACACCCGTGCAATGGGGGGGCTCTGCCATGAGGCCCCACAGCCCCTCCTGCTGCCAGTGAGTGCCAAGCTTTTTTTTTTTCCCCCAAGTGTGGGGAGCCTGGGGTTGAAGGGGGAAGCCACTGGGGGGACTGGGGGTGCAAGCTGGGGCTGGGTGGCGCAGCCATCAGGGGGCACTGCAGGAGCTGGCAGGGGCTGGCAGTCACCATCTGGGTCTGGCAGGTCACAGCCAGGCAGCAACCCCCACTGCCAGACTGCTGCAGTGGGTAGAGGGTACAGGAAAAACGCTCAGGGCTGCTTCAGCAGTCCAGCTGACACAAGGGGTAGTGTCCCCAGGTACCAATTGGCTGAACCCTAGAAGCTTCCAAGAGCTAGTAGCCCTGAGCGACTTGCCAGGGCGGCTCTTTTATTGCTGAGGACAGCACAGGTGCTGGCCCCAGGCTCTAGCTCCCCCTGGCTGAGGAGCCAGGCAGGGTTACTTTGCCACAGCCCATTGGCAGCTGGCCCAGAAGTACCAACTGGCTGAGCCCCGGAAGCTCCTGAGAGCGAGTAGCCCTGAGCTACTTGATAGGGCAGCTTTTTGTACTGATGGGGCGAGGACTGGGCAGCTTTTTATACTGCTGGGCTCTAGCTTCTCCTGGCTGCAGATCCAGGAGGAGTCAGGATGGGTTATTTTGCCCTAAGTGGCACAATTTGCCCCACAAAGTGCATGTCCAGATACGTGCACTGAGGCAAAAAGCCCCAGCTCAAATTTGCACTGCTGCTATTTGAGCTGCTGCAAGTGCACGTGCTTGCATGTGCGCATGCGTCCAATGGTGGCAGATGACAGGAACAAGGAGCAATGGTCTCAAGTTGCAGCAAGGTAAGTTGAAATTAGATTTTAGGAAAAACTCATGAGGAGGGTAGTGAAGCACTGGAACAGGTTACCCAGAGAGGTTGTGGAATCTCCATCCTTAGAGGTTTTTAAGACCCCAATAGACAAAGCCTTGGCCAGGATGATCTAGTTGGGGCTGGTCCTGCTTTGAGCAGGAGGTTGGACTAAATGACCTCCTGAGGTCCCTTCCAATTCTAATTTTCTATGATTTATAGAGAAAGTCTGGGCCATAAAGTGAGTCAGCTACAGAAATGAACTTCAAATAATTAGCTAGGACACAGAAAGTAAAACAGTGCCCGGGAAAAGGAACTGGGGATGAGAGTTAGACTCCCAGGGGCAGAACTACAGGCAGGCTGAGAGATGGATGACTGAGCTAAGCAGGAGAGGGGTAGAAGCAGAAACCTGAGCTGAGACATTCTCCCCACATCAGAGTCAAGCACGTGGGGAGAGAATGAGCACCAGTGCTGAGACTGAGTTGAGAGGGAGGAGAGGAGGCAGGATGGCTAATGTACAAGCCTGAGCACCTTACCAGGAGTGCCTCCCCCAAAGTTTGTGGAGACTGTGAGTTTATGGAAGGACTGTGTGCTGTTGGCAACAGTTGAGAGCTGAGAGGCTGAGAGCTGAGAAACGGTGAAGCAGACAGTGGCTGAGAGCTGAGAAATTGAGGGCTGAGAGACTGAGAGCCAGAAGCTAGAGAGCTGAAAGCAAGAACTGGCGCTCTCTCTGCTGACACTCCGTGCATCAGCTCATGTAGAAGCCCTGGGCCTCAGTCGAGAGTCTGGGAGCAAAGCGGTGCAGTGGTTAAAGCAACAAGAAGAGAAGTGAAAGCTATGGATATGAAACAGTTAATATGATCTTAACCCAGCAGCAGATGGCAGTGAGCAAGCAAGTCCAGAAACAGGAGTCAAGGGTCCATGAGATAATCAACCTGTACTTCCAACAGACCAAAGCCCAGGTTGATGCCAGCCAGAGTTCATTGGAAGAAATTGGGCAGATGTTCCAGAGAATTACTGAAGGTCTGCAGGTGCAGCACAAGCTGATAAAGCACCTATCCATGCACAGGTTAGAAGACTCGAGAACTGGGAGAAAAGCTGTAGTAGCAGCTGATTGCTCCGAGAACCTGGAGGCTCCTTGCAGAGGAGGAAAGCAAGTGTATGAACCACCTGCAATAAGAACTGGAGTTGGAATATCGAAGACATGAGCAAGTGGAAGCCAAAGGAGCAGCCTTGAAAAAGCAGATGCAGACTGGAAGTAAGAGCACAGAATTGAAACACCTGCTGTCCACTGAGACAGAAATAAGGCAACTAATCCTGGTTGTGTCTGAAAGCGGCCAAAAGTGGGAACAAGCACTGCAGTTGCTACAGGAAAGAATGGCCACTGCTACATCAAAACTCAGGAAAGAAGATTGACAAGCAAAGTACATCCAAAGCAAGCAGCTCTCATCTAGAATACAAGCGTATCTGACTAGTGCGCAGGCTCTTTCAGAACAGTAGACGACATTAGGGTATCTATTATTTAGATCAGAGGCAGTTGGACACCTTGAAGAAAGAGCACAGGAAGGTCCTCCCAGAGAAAGATTTGACACTGCTCCAGCACCCCGGATGCCAGCCAAGCCTGTGCAAAAGAGGTACAGAGCAAGAGATAATCAGCCAAGCCTGTGCAAAAGAGATACAGAGGAAGAAAAGGAAAGTAAGTCACAGGTCCCAAGATGCAGATGCTGGAGAACCGGAGCTCGAAGAACAGAGACAGAAGCTAGGGAAGCTGCCTAAGCCTGAGTGCCATGCCCAGGAGCAGATAGAGGCAGGAGATGGCAACCTTGGAAATCCACACCCTCAGATAGGGCCCCAGGAAAAGACAGGAGGGTCCAAAAGCAGGAAGTCAGCCCTGCCAAGCATGCAGAGCAGTGGGAATGGCATAGTGGGATAGGTGGTTCTACAAGTCCCAATGAAAACAGATGAACCTGAGAAAAAAGTTGGTACCAGAGACAGCCAACTGCACCCCACCCAGCGACAGAGAGCCCACGGTATTGTGCAACAACTCACACGAACTATGACGGCCTGTGCTCTTCAGCCATTATATACAAATAACACATTTATTAAGAATTTTAGAATTTCTTTAAAAATAACTCTCTCAATATTGTAGAATTCTGCTTGTTCAAATCTGTTGACTTTAAGTGTACCATATGACGTTGCATGAAACCCTGGAAGCTCTTTCTAGGTTTTCCTTGTTCCACTTTACATTGTACAGGTTTCCCTTGCTTTATACAAGTTCTGTATGTGTGAATTTGCTCTTCTACGATGACCCTTTTTATACCAAAAATTAGTTATATGCAAGGTAAATTTACTCTTACGCAATCAGTTAGTGGAAGCCCGCAACCAGCTGCTTTGTGTGAGTGACACACACCAAAATATAATCTCCTGTGTGGATCTGTGCTTGTCATTCAGTGCCTGCAACACATGTTTCTGTAGCTGCCATCCCCATTATGATAGTGCCCTGTGCTTGTGTGTATTGTCTGCTGTTGGCGAGTACCAAAACTGTCTTGTAAAAAAGTGGTAGAAATGGACCTGGAGGTCAATACAGTCAAGGTCTTGGAACGTATCCCTATTTGTTACATTGTAAAGTGGGTTCCCTTTATGCGAATTAGAGTTATGTGTCATTTTCCAGGAATGCATGTACAGCATAAAGTGAGGGAAACCTGTATGTGTTTTTTGAGGAAGAGATTCATTCATGTGCAGAGGTCTACAGTGAGCAAGTGATTTTTCCTTAATACAGAGAATAAGCCTGAGCCTGAATGTGTCTCACTTCAGGCGTAACTGTTGCTGGAAGTGGATGATGTATTATATTTATAGACTTTTCTACAATTACTGATTATTGCTATTTTACTGGCAGGATGTGAAAATGTATAAAACTCAATATATCATATGTCTAAAAAAAGATCTACATAATGTTTCGGAGAAAACATGAAATAAATTTCATACACATTTTGGACAGTATTTTTGGCTGAGTCCTTTTTTTATAATGCCATATTCTTGTTTTACATTATGGGAAGAGATCTACTGTGATTATGAAATATGGGGGAGGTGTTAATTGCCAAGATGACTCAAGTCCCATTCCCTCCAGATGAAAAGGAACCTAGAAAATATTTATGTGCCCATCTAGAAATCTTTACGTAAGCAAAAAGCTCCAACAACCAGAGTTGGACTATGAATCATGACCATCTGAATAAATTGCAGGATCAGAGCCATCGTCCATTTTAGGTTTATCAAAACTGATTCAGTTCTAAAAGAGCAGGGTGATTCTTTTACCACTATTGCTGTCACTCTTAAGTACAGAAAAGTAAACAAGTCCATATTTTGCCTTTACTGCTATGTAGAAAAATCATACAAAAGTTAAATGAACCTTGTGTTTGTAAAGTCACAATAAATTTTTAAAAATAAAAAGGCCAATTTTATAAAGTTTGAGGGCTGCCTGAATATTTGAATACATAGGATTGGCAACACACTGTTTAGAAAAAGCTAGAACATCAATCATGTACTCACACTTCCACTATGGAAAATCAATCAGAACAACTTAAGAGCAGAGGAAATGTTATAACATTTCTCAAGTACATTAAAATGCATTTTACTCTATACTATCATATTATTATTATTATTATTAGGGCACAAATTATTTCAGAGCAGGGGTTGACAACCTACAGCCTGCAGGCTAGATCTAGCCCATGGAACCAGTGGATCTGGCCTGAAGAGCTTGAAGGTTTTGCCTGTGCTTGTGCCCACACCTGTGTTGTGACTAGGTACCAAGGAGTGGTGCCACAGCAAGGCAGCTTCCAGCTATGTCCATTCTGTTGTCGCTTCTCCTTGCACCACTCTGAGACTGTGGTGCAGGCTCAGCTTCTAGCTGATGGGGAATTGTGCCAGGACCAGACAGCTTGCAGCTACACCTGCTCTGCAACCAGGAAGCAGGGGGAGGGAAGGATGCAGTTTGCAGATGTCTGCCCCCAGCACAGGTCCCCACCAACCAGAAGCTCTCCCCCGCACCTCCGCTGGGAGGTATAGGGAGTGCCAGGCTCGGCACTCAGCTGGGGGCATGCCACTCCCAGGGGATGAAGATGGTCTTGGTGCTCAGCTGAAGCAGCCCTGCCTCCCGCAAGTAGTGCCAGGTTCACAGGGAATGGGGTCATGTCAGCTGAGCACTGAGCCTGGCCCTGTCTGCTGTGAGCAGTGCAGACAAGCATTGAGCTTGCAGGGGACAGGGCTAGGCTCAGCGGTCAGCTGGTGTGGACTCCTCTGTGAAGGGTGCTAGTGCAGCCCAGGCAGCATTGAGCACAAAGCCCAGCCCCATCCACATCCCCATCCCCTGCAAGCAGGGCTGGGGTCAGCACTCAACTGGCATGGCCTTATCCCCTGTGAGCAGTGCCAGCCAGATGCCAAGCCTGGCGCTGTTCACAGGGTACAGAGTACATGTAAAGATCGTATTTTTTAGAGTTAAAAATTGGGCTTCAAACCTCTATTTATACACTGTAAAATACAGTAAACCATTAAGACAGCCCAGATACTTGCCAAGCCCACCTTTAGCATTACAAACTTCGGTTGCCTTTGCAGCTAACAATTTTCTTTTTAAATTGCTGAAGTAGAATAGTGGATAATGGCAGCATTTCTTTTTCTTATTCCTACATAGAGGATAATGGAAGGAAATCAATTCACAGGTTGTGCAAGTGATGAAATCTCAGTGGTTTATCCATGACTGCACAGAAGTGACATCATCAAAAAGAGTACTAGCCAATAAGAACAATTTTTAATAGGATAAAATCCTGCTCAGACTCGAACTGGAATAAATCTCAAGTACTTCAGATTCATACTGTTATAACTGTGCTCAGAATTTGGTTTTCTGCATCTAAACCAGAGGTGGGCAATTATTTGGGCCTAAGGGCCACTTAGGGAGTTTTGGTGGCTTGTTGCAGGTCAGCATCCCCACCCCTCTAGCTGACAACAGCTCACCCAAACTCCCTAAATTGTTCTGCCCTAGGGCCCAGCCCTGTGCTGTCACCACCTGACAATCCCAGCCCAGCCCAGGGTTTCCATGGAGACCAGCCCAGGACCTGCACAGGCAGGGTGCACACAGCCAGGAGGATGGATGGGGTCGCAGGTGGGGAGTGGTACGTGGGGCCAGGGTTGGGGTGGGGATCACAGGGCGGTGACAGTGCAGGATCATGGCCTGGGGCAGAGCTCCCAGAATGCCCCAGACCGCAGAACCTGCACCTGTTGTGGAGACGTGAGGGCAGCGGACTGTGGCTCTGTCACAAGCCCCAGCCCCATACTGTCACTGCCCTGCAATCCCACCCCATGATCCCAACCCCAGGCCCAGCTGCCCTTCCCGCTCCTGGATGATGCTCTCCAACCACCCACAGCCCCATCCTATCTGCCTAGCCAAACATGCTGGACCAGTGCAGGTCCCAAGCTTGTCTCCATGGAGGCCCCACCTACCCACTCTGTCCAGCACCCCTGGCAGTGGGTGCAGGGGGGACAGGCCAAGGTGCCCAGGCAATGGCAGTGGCAACAGCACTGGTAGTGGCAGTCAAAAGGAGCTGTCACCACCAGGGCTGCCAAATTGGAGTCCGGCAGCCCTGCTGCCCCAGCTGCACTCTGTGCAGCAGGACCAGCCACACACACCATGACCTGGGCTGCCCCTTGTGCCTGGCCCAGGCACAAGGCTGAGGAACTCGCTGCAGGCCACATAAAATCCCTTAGCAGGCCACATCCAACCCACGGGCCATATTTTGCCCCCTCATGATCTAAACCCATTTTTAAAACTTCAATTAGTGTGTCAGCTCTCAACTTTGACTTTTATTGTTTTGACCAAAATAAAATGCTGTCATCTGCTTGTTATTATGATCATTATTGTTATTATTATGACTATTATTAAGAAAAAATCTGTATGTTCGCCATGTTACATATCCCCATTCTCTTCCTTCTAGTCCCCTAAGAAAAATGGGGGAGGGAGAATCATTGCAACTTTTTAATAAATCTTAAACAAGCCCCAAAAGTCTTTGGGTCTCTAGTCTTTGTTCTGATACCCCTTATTGAATCCCTTGGGTTTGTTAAATCATGCTTCCAATCGTTGCATGTCTGATCATCATCAGTATCTACCCAGCCTTTCATCAGTCCTTTCACATCATGTTTGCACATGTTGGCACTCTCATGCCGGCCATCTTCAACTCTCACTGTCACCCTCCTCTCCCCTTAAAGAAGGAATGGGCCGATATGATTTAGCACACTCCTTCAGCCATGTAACTGGCCCTTCAGTCCCCTGGGCCCAGTGCTGCCAGTTAACCTCATCTGATGGGCCCTCAGCCCTGTACCCATGGAAGATAGCCTCATAATAGGGCAGGGGTTCCCCGTTATAGTCCAACTATTTATCTGTTGGGTAATATTAAAATTGCAATGGAGACGTCAAACAAACGAATCAATCATTCAGGATCTGACAAATAATTTGTTGCTATTCTAATCTCCTAACCTCTATTTTGACCTAACTTGATTTGATTCTTCTTTTCTAAGAGGGACAAGAGTATAATTGAGGTATCTACCATGACAGCATGCATCCCACTATTACAAACAACTCAAGGAGGCATAGAGCATTAAAAAAAGAAACACTAGTAGTAGAGATTGACATTATGTAAGAACTGGTTTGTTTCCTAACAAATTAAAACTACCAATTCCCTCTTGGTTACATATTCTGCAAAGAATACCATATCTTTTTAAACTTAGTTTTAGAGCACTGGTAATAGAAGTTCATTTTCATAAATGAACTTCACTAAAAAAGTCTTTTCCTGTGTAACACAGGGCACATTTACTAAAATTCCCCTGGGATCTTCTGTGGTTTCTGCCTGTTCCATCAATATGACAACATCCAGAGAACAGTAACAAGACACTGCTAATGTTGAATTGCTTACATTAGTTCTACATATAATAATATTTCAACAATTGCGAGTATGGATCATTGCTTTATTCAAATTTCTGTGTAAAGTATGACTGAATTACATACTTTTTTTAGCTTGTGTTTATTCCCAGGAAATAAACAAATACTTAAAGCTAGTTACTAGCAAAGTTAATGATCCACACAAATATAATACAAAAAACTGAAAGGTATGGGAATTGAAGTTTCAAAGAAGCCAACTGAAAATGAAATCCATTTTCTTAATTTTCACAAGAGTATTTAAATATATTTTATGTGGTATCTGAAAGCAGACCATCCTTCCCATTATCTGAGAAACTTTTATCCATTTAAAAAAATGGATGCGTCACTGTGTCACTGCACTTTCCATTTATGCAAGATTTTAACTGGTTGTGTGTCAGACATTATATGGTAAGTTACAATATATTTTTCACAACCAGCTACCTGTACTGACCTCAAATCTAGTGAGTCAAATTTGATAGCCTCAGTGGACACTTACCTGCATAAAAGTGACCTTACAATTTGACAGGAGACTCTCTGAAGAAAAGAGGTAACAAAGTGTGTTGGAAGGATATCAGAGCTATAATAGAAAACTTTCACAACACTCATTGGATCTAAATCACAGTTCTAACAAATTCTTCCAGTAGTATATATACCTACACTAGTTCCATACATTCCCACCACTCATAAAGAGCTGGGTGAAGATTTTTATCATTTACAATCTTTAAATGGTTAATTAAAGTAGCCTATGTCATGTTGGTGCCCTCTTTTACAGTCTAGCTTTTTGGTTGGCTTTTTTTGTTTTCTTCTACTTTTTTGTGCTTAATTTGCATGTTGCAGAAATTCTTAACATTTTTGTTTATTCTCCACTAATAACAATGTAGCTAGACAACCTACATGGGCATCTGAGCAAAATGGGTAATAAACTTAAAATTTCCACAAAGTGAAATGTATTATTCCTTTGAACATCTGAGTTTTCTGAGTGTGTTTTGTTTTCTATGAATTAATTTACAAGAGAAAAAGATCATTCTGACAGACTCCCAGTATAGGTAAATATTCAGACTACTGAGCTATTCCTTAACGGAAAAGGAACTAAAGCTGTCACAGCTATGAAAAAAGTTGTAGTGCACCAAACAGCACACATGAAAAAACTACTGACATCTCATCTAATAACACAGAGGGCTGGTCTTCACTGAAAAAAGTTAAAAGGTGCTTTTTTTTTTTTTTGTTGGAAATTAAGAGCTGAAGCCAATTTTTACAGCAAGTTCAACTCAGTACAATCAATACCAATATAGAGTTGACAAATAAAATGACATAAATCAAGCTTATATCTGTTAGTAAAACTCACAGTGTTAAAAATATGGGCTTTTTTAGCAGTGAAAAAAGTCCTAAAACTGGTCTCATCTGTGGAGAGCTTTAGTAGTCTGAAAGGACACTACAACAAACTGCTGATAAAACAAAACAGCTATTTACAGTAGTTTGTATGCAATGACTGTTCAACATTGTTACAACAAAATACAATGGCAGAATATAGGGCAGGGTGGCACTTCAGCAACTAAACACTTAGTCTTTAATCTCAACCAGGATCCTGTGGCACCCTGGAGTGCCACAAACCCCCATCAGTAGTACCCAGGCATCAGCCAGGTAAAACTACCTTGAGCACACTCTTCCTGCATTAGAGCTCTGATTAATCTAAATCAGGTAGGAGTTGGCTTGGCTGGAGCCCTTCCTGGTCTTCTCCTTCCCATGCTCCTCCCATAAACTAGTAGGGCTGTGCAAAGCTTCAGTCACTGATTCTATTTGGTGGAGATTCGGCCCAATTTGGAGGCTGAATCTCTGAATCCAAATCGAATCGGGACCCTCCGAATCGATTCAGAGAGGTGATGATTTGGACATAGACAGAGCTTTAGCTTTAAACGTTTTTTCTACATATCTCAAGGTACCAGGCACCTCCCAAATGCTGAGATGGTGGGGCAGATGGAGCATCCCACAGGAGCACGGGGGGCTCCCCAGCACGCACTCAGCAGCAGACCCAGAAGCAGACCAGAAGTACTTCCAGGTCCACATGGAGCCGGCAACTGGTGCCTCCTGGGTCTGGGGGGGCACCCAATCGCTGAATGGGGAGGAGGCAGCAGGGGTGCAGGGGGGTCTGGCACTGAGCACACGGGGGGGGGCATACTTCTGTGGGATGCTCCATCCGCCCATACCTCAACATACCTGGCACCTCAAGGTATATAGAAAAAGCATTTAAAGTGTCTATGGCCAAATTGATGATTCTCTGAATCATCCGAATCTCAAGATTCGATGCTTCAGCTGAACTGAATTGAATCACTGTCCCCCAATTCGGGCTGAATCTGAATCCAATATGGTCTGTTTCACACACCTGTATAAACTAACATTCAGGACAATTCCAAGCATGCGCCTCAAGAGGGACTGGCCTGGGAAGGGCAGCACAGCACGAGGCAGCTTCTTCCTACTTTAGGCTAACCAGAGAGCCCTAATGAGGCAGGAGAGCATACACAGGCCACAGCCCTTCCAAAACTGGCTGGGCAGCAGGCACAGGGTAGTTTTTTTATTTGGAGGCAGCAACCCTTGTTTGAGAAGTACAGAGGTAAGTTGAAGCAACACCAATGCTGGTTCTCAACCGGGATGTTGCCACATTTGAAAAAGTGGTTGAAAGACAACATGACTGAAAAAAAATGAGAACTACTTCTCTATGGTGCCATGTTGCTCTATCTCTCTGGGCACCTATGCCATCCATGTGCGAGGCTACTCTGACACACTAATTAAAGCGTGTTGGAGCAGACTTGATTAATTGAGACTGCTGCAGTGTGGTAATTACCATATTTCAGCAGACTCCAGTATCATGTGCATCAGTGTCCCTGCACTAAAAAATGGTGGTGGGGACACTTTAAATCTTGTTCAATGAGTTTTACTTAAAGCACCCCCACTGCCATTTTTCAGCACAGAGACACTAATACACATGACAGTCCAGGCACTTTAATTAGTGTAGCTCTTGGAGAATAATAAGAATAGTTTTAGAATAATTTTCTTGCACTATATAGAAATACTTACAAACTAAAATTAACTTTCCATGAAACCAGCTGCCAACAAATAATTTTCAGTGAAAAATTCCTTATTACAGCAGCAAACAACCTACTAAATGACTTCTAAACTATATGATCACAGTAATGGTATGAAACATTAAGTCTTTTTCTTTACATAATAGGGTTACTTCCCACTCACTCTGATTTTGAACAAGCAGGGGTGCTAAACTAAGGCTGTAATATTCAACCTTCACTTGATATTTATCTCCGGGGCAGAAAATAATTGGATGTCACACCTATTAACTCAATTTCATTCTGCTAATTATTCTTTAGTAATATTCTCATTTTTTTCACCACTGCATTTTGAATAGGATTAATATATGCACATGTGAAATTATTTTGAAGAATATCCATCAGATACAGTAATTACCCTCTGAACATCTCTTTGGAACAGTCAGTATATGAAAACAAGACAAAAAAAACTGATTTACACTGAATTAAGACCATCACCACCAAAGATACCTCATCTTTTGAAATTTTTAGAAAAAGAAACAATGCTTACATATAGAAATAATTACATACATTACTCTTATACAAATATCATTACCCTTACAAGGAACTAGCTAATGATAAAGAATCAAATGTTAATGGCTATTGAGTATAAGCCCACTTCAATTAAGAAAATACCTTCACTTAGAGGAAGCTGTACAAAGATACAGAAATTCCTCAGACATCATCTTGGTTTGTGCGCTCTATGGAATATTTTAAAGTTACTCAATTAAACACCGGAGTATAATTTATAAACATGACCTATG
Organism: Crocodylus porosus; assembly: GCF_001723895.1. Taxonomy (NCBI): domain Eukaryota; kingdom Metazoa; phylum Chordata; order Crocodylia; family Crocodylidae; genus Crocodylus; species Crocodylus porosus. Next base: position 5,164,325 of record NW_017728949.1, on the reverse strand, counting down.
CTTCTGTTTTGATTAAGAGAAAATTAATTTGCAATGGAATATCTTTATGTTCTGCATCTAATATACCTTTGCTTCAATTTTGTTAGAAAAAGAGTAAGTACATAACCATTTCACACCAGTAAACCATAAGACCTCCCACAGCTAAAATATTATTATTAAATTATACAATAAAAACATACTGTATGCATTAATGGAGGAAAAACAAATGCATGCATATGAAATGAAGTGAGCTATGCAAACAATCAGTGAAAAACAAAGGATTACATTAGTTATTAAAATGGTTCATTCTAAAGTTGCTCATATAAAAGTGTCCTATTTAACATATACAAAGTCAGGAAAACAAACACCACTATGAACTCCAACTCTCAATTCCAGAGAGACATGAGTGAGAACATCAAAAATAGCAACAGTAACAACACAGAAGTAAACAATTCAAGATAAAAGCCAGAAAATCAAAAGGATCTGATCAAACTGAACATTTGTGCTTGTTATACAAATTATTCCTTTTGGTAATGTGACAGCAAAATGGAGTTTTGAATATAAATGGAAGGTAGTGTCCATCTTTTACAACTCTATCTCAACTGGCAAAATGGATTAACAATCTTTCCATTTAAAAGCACAGACATACACACACATGAAACAGAAGAAAATGCTTCAAGGACACCATCTAAATATACATCTAAATATACAAATAAATCTGCTAAATACAGAGAAACATGGGTAGACTAAGAAATCAATGACTAAGAAATCAAATCTTTAGACTTTGAACATATCATTATTTAACCACTGGCTAGTTTAATTTTGTTATGGGATGGTTGAGCAGCTCTAGGGTGAATCAATTTTAGACCATAAGAAAAATAAAAATTCTATGTAAGAACATATATTTATATAAAAACTATTTTGGTAGGTGCATCTACACAAGATGTTTACTATGGGGCTCATTATATCCACAGTAAAGTGTCAGTGTCTACATGTGCTGTGGTATTAAGACAGAGTAAAATACTTAACTCTGCCGTAGGATACTACTGCTCAGCACAAGTACTAACCTATTGCAGAGTTTTTTACTCTACCACAACGCACACACAGATGCCGACTAGGGCTGGCTGGGGCATAAGAGTGCTACACTGCGGGGCTGCCTGCCAGCTAGCCCTGCACTGGAGTACCCTAGTGTCCCCGCCAACTCCTCTACAGCATGTTGAGCTGGGTTGGAGCAATCCTGAGTTGGCAGGCTGGCCCATGGGGCCCCCTGCTAGCTGGAACTGCTCTGATCCAGCTCAACATGCTGTGGTCCTGGGTGCATGTGTAAATGCTGCACCTGGGAGAGAGAAATTCTGGTGTGAACTACACTGGAGTTAACTGCATCAAATTGATTTCTATTAATTTAATGGTCCAATACCTAGGCTGTTCATGGTGCAGACAGATGTAACATTTAACCATTTAAAATTCTCAGGTGAGTATTTCAGAGGCTACCCAAGGTCTCTGTGGCTTTTAATAATCCTTTCCCTCATGCCCTGGGTCAACTGAATTCCACTGTTAATTAAATGTCATTTCGAAGGTGCTGGCCAATTTCATTCTGCAGAGAAACTGGGCAGTCTCCCAGAGCACCCAGCACTCCCAGAACTCAGAAACAACTGCCACTTCCCTCTTTCCCTGCCTCTGGCCCAGATCAGTCTGGGATGCCCGAAAGCCTGGTCAGTTGCAATGAATGAAATGAAACTGACAAGCAGCTTGGAGGAAAGTGCTATTTAAAAGCAGTGGGAACCTTGGGCAGCCAAGAGAATACCCAGCTACCTCGGGCCTCAAAAGGTAGCGCACTCAAACATCCCCACCCCACACACACGCACCTGACCACCCCTAGGAAAACTGCCTTAAGGCAGTAACCTGAGCTGAAGACCTTAGGCTCAAGGTAGGCCTCCTCTAAACCAACTTAACTCTCGATCAGCCTGGGATTCACTACACCCTGGTACACTGCCAGGAACTGAAGTAAATTGATAGGGAAAAGTCCTCTTTAAGCTATGAAAGTTCTGGCAGCCCTGGAGCACCCATTCCCTTGGGAACCCAGATTCATGGGGGTTGTGTACACATTCATTAATGTGCTTTAGGTAATGTACATTCAATTTAGTACCTCCAGGCGTTTTTACACAAGCAAGCGCCACAGCACTAGGTGCTTTGAAAAGCTCCCGGCACTGCAATGCTTCCAGTTGTATAAGCAGCAAAATGTATGTCAGTGCCGAAAAAATGGCGGCGGCCCTCTTTTGAACTAAAATAACTCGGCTGTGTTTTAGCGTAAAAGCATGCCGCCATTTTCTGCACACACATTTCAACACTTATACAACTGCATGCAGTGCAGTGCAGTTCACCTCAGCTCACATGCAGAGCGGACTTGATTAATTGAGTCTGCTCTGAAGCAGCAGATCTCTGGCACATCAGGGGGGAAAAAGTATGCGTATAAATTCCCTCCATTGTGAGGTACAAAAAAAAGTTCATTAACCTATTTGAATGCACATTAGCTAAAGAACACTTTTTTTGTGATGCTTTAATGTGCATTAAAATAAACTAATGCACATCGGTACTGGCATTGCAACCCCTCCCTATATACACTCCTGGGCACTCCATGTCATGGTACCACCACACAGATTTTCGTAATGTGCAGGAATGGTCTTTATTAAACTCAGTATTAGTGAGATGGGGAGCAGAAAGTTGCAGCTGCATGCAATTAGCATCTTCTACATCCTTGGTGTCCAGCCAATTTGGATATTCCTCCCATGGTCAAAGAATTCTATGGCAACTCTGAAGTACTCTCCATTTAGCGGGTGGATGGAGGCGGCTAGGGGTGTAGCTATAATGTAACTTGTAATGTCCACACTTGAGTGGACTAAAAAAGTTACCCCTATTTAACGGGTGATCCCATTAAAAATTACTTTAAAGCATTACAAAGCAGAAAGTACAAAAACACTAAGCGAGTGCAGTTCTTGTATGTAATACCTCTCCCCGCCCCCCCCCAAACAAAAATGCCTTTCAATGTACGGCTTATTGAAAAATGCTAAATTAAAAAGTCCTTATATTCACAATGTATATTATTTTGACTTTTAATTCAAGTTTCTATTTAACAATATAAATGTGTTCAACATTTTAATGTAGTGACTAGCAAGAACAGTATGTTCATCACAGTTAATATAATACAATATAAGCAAATTATTTCAAAGCCAGGAAATAACTACATATAGAAACCTATTAGTCAATAGAGGTGCTGCCTTGTACTTTCACTACTATTTGTGCTGCAGATACAACAAATTAAAAGCAAAAAAGTAATAAAAATGCTAGGTCTGCCTCATAATCAACAGTCAGTTGAATTCTGACTCCAAAATCTTCATTATTGGTGATGTAAAAAGTAGGAAAAAATATATCGGAGCCTGGTGCTGGCAGTTGAAAAAGAGCTGCGATTATAATGGAACCAATTATATATACTGAACCCGATGGTAGAGATAAAATGTTTTTTATTTCAGTCATATCAACTAATACCATAGAACAAAAATTCACCTGTTCTTGTTTCTTTATTCCAGCACTAAATTAAGAAGGCTATTCTGGTGTCATTGCAAGCAATTGGAACTAAAGGGCATTAGGCCAGCATTAATAGCCATTAATAATCCACTACTACCATACCTAGAATACAGAAGAATGTGCCACTTCAACTTCCTCTGTTTCACCTGAATGCAAAAAGACAAATAGCTAGTTATGAGACAAAGGAAAACCATGGTGCAAAATTCACATCAAACACAGTTTCTTGCCTATTTAGAAAAAAAGAAAAGATTAAAGAGCATTTTATTTCAATTATAAATTACTGAGCAACAACACAATCAATTACTGTTAACAGCCATTGATAATTAAGCATCTTTTTTTCTGAAATATGTATGCATTGGAGTGTAAAAATTGCTGTGTAAATTGAGTTCATTCTACAACTTCCATTTTTGCCCCTTGCCTACTGTGGTCTGAGTTACTCCTTGTGTCTCACGCTGGTAAACAATATTGCTAATACAGTAAAATTCCTCCAACAGTTGGCCAATAGTGTTTCAACTAGAAAAAACTAGGAATTAGGCCCCCAAGTTCTTTTTTCCCTGGTCAGATGCAATTTCAAGAGGCCACAGCCAATGTCTTCAACAGTTTCTGATTCCTTCTTGAGAGCCACGTTTATCTTCAGAAGGAAAAAAACAGTTTCATACAGCTTTTGACAAGAGCCCCAGTTACCACATCTGTTCTGCAATTAATCTTTTTTAAAACATGCTCTTTTCCTACCTCACCATTTAAAGCAACTTTTTTTAAAAGTTCTCAGTAACTATGTGCATCGTTCCAAGAACTATGAACCTGCTATTAAAGATTGTACTGCTTGTTCCCCAAGAGCTCACACAAGCATTTTGTAACTTCTAAGAGGAAGACTCCTTTTAAAGCTAAGGCTATACTGAATTACAACAGAACCCTCTCTTCAGCACCTCACTGTTTAAAAATGAAATTAGTAAGACTCTTATTTTTTATGAAAGCTTTTCTTCATTATAGTAGATTACTGTAAATTATTAGCCACTGACTCTCAAACTGAAAATAAACCGCATAATTCTACCTAATAACTACTGTTACTTAGTTTCTATAGTTACTCATGAAAGAGTCATGACTGTCTGAAATACATACTGTCTCCCTAATAATTAGTCACATCATGGTAGACTGACAACATTTAATGATTAATTAGGCTAAGACCTCAAATTCTTGGTATAGTACAGAATCCAACAATACACACAACACCTGCTGGAGTAGAAATAAATGTAGATTCATCTGTGTTGTCTGCAAGAGCAGATTCTCAAATAAGGTAGTTAATTACCAACGTAAATTTATCCTTGGGTTCTGGTAGTACAGGAAATTTAGTGTCTTTGCTCATAAGTAGACTAACTACACAAGATCTTAGCCTAAAAAAGGCTGAGAAACGATTAGTACACACAGCAGGGGAGCAAAGTAGCACACACTCTTTTACTGGGTGCATCCACAAATGCACTTAACTATGCAGTAGACTAATTTGTTGCAGTGTAAAGCATCAGTTTACATGTGCAATGTAAATTAATTTTTGCTGCCATTAGATGTTACTGTCAGGGACAGTACCATCTTACGGCAGCAAAAATAACTGCACCTAAACACACATGTAAAACACTGACCTGGGTGTAAATTGTGCCCAGTCAGCCTAGACAGCAGGGGCCTTACCTGCATCCTAGCCACACAGCTCCATTCTTGGGGCACTCATGTCCCAGCCAGTCAGTTTGCCATTCAACACTATAACCCAGAGCCTGGAGCTGACCACCCCTCCAAGCCTGCTGCCAGCCCAGGGCTACTCTGCCCTGGCTCAAATTGCTGACGTCTCCAGTGCACGTGTAAAAGTTGCTCCCAGGCACTGCGTTCTCCAGTATGAACTGTGCAAGGGTTTATTGCTCCATACTAATTGCACATATAGATGCACCCACTCACTCTCACTCAGATTTACTTCAAACATGAACATAAAGTAGAAGTCAATGTTTTATCCATATGAGATGCAGTTTTTTTTTTAATGGTTTTATCTTTCCTCAGTGTTGTAGTGATGATGTAGCCATGACAGTCCAGAAAATGTGAGAAAAGCAAGAATTTTTGCGGGTGATACCTTACATAACCAACTTCATGGTTAGGAGAGATTTATACAAGATTTTGGGTACAATGCACCCTTCTTCAGGTCAACATTTATCTTCATTAAGACTTTAAACAATGCTGTGCACCATACTACAACATTAATTCAAGTTCTATTCTGCTCACATGGAAGCACATAATACTTGAAAATGATTAATAGTGTTACATTCCTACATCACTTAGCTGTGCCAAATCTTCCCCAAGAAATTGGGGGGAGGTGAGGGGTGGAAAGGGAAGGGATTACAACATAAAAAGCAAACAATGGGGCTCTGACTTCGGAGATAGACCCTGCTTTAGAATTCTCAATAGTTCTAAACATTTCAGAAACAGGCTCTGCAACTTTATAGAGCATCCAGGGGCAAGGCCCACCACTGCCACATGAGACCAACCCACTCTCCACAGGTGCTGTCAGATGGACAGCAAGCTCACTGGGTCTCCTGCTACGTGGCCCTACTCTGACCACCGCTACACAGTACTTGAAGCAATAGGAGCAGTAGCAGCCAGGCAGGAGCCTTGAGGTTGCACATTAACTCTTGTGAGCCAGAGGTACTCCCATGAGATGCCAGTTAGGCAACCCTGTTTCAGAATATCAGACAATTTAATCTGCCTTTACAGTTAGTACCTACATTGACACATGCAAATGTAATGTCTATTCAGCCCTTGGGTTCCCTGATTAGTCTCTCAAAAAAAACTATGCATACCACCAAATACAATGTAGGGCTAAATGTGCTAGTGATATTTCTGATATGGACACCAATCAACAAGGAACTTTCACACAAAGTAACAATGACAAAAGGTAATTACAATATTTCATTTTGGTCACTAGCAACCGGATTTGGATTTGGACTGCTGATAGATAAGAGACTTCAGATATTTCATTATAAGCCACCAACCCTCTCCAGATGAAAAGAATTATAGCATGCCCTCAAATTAAGCTGCCCCCAATTTACATAGCATTTGGGACAATACTATATAAAAATTAAACAAAAATTCACACTTAAGGAGGAATTAAAGAGAGCATTTTATCTTCCCATTTAACTCCCAAGCTAAATACATGGATCACTGTAAAATAAAGTTTGTTAATGTAGTATGCTGTAATGTCACAAAGGAGTTTTGTGTGAGCAAAGCTTTATAACCTAGTTGACAAACAAGTGAAGTTAATACAGCAATTGAAAACAACACCACAGAAGAGAGTGTGGGAAGTAGGAAGGACACCGTCTGTAAAACAAAGCAAAACTGAAACAAGAAGTGACAATGTAGGGCAGTTCAATCAGCAGAGGTGGAAGACTACTAGTCATCTGAAATTAAAGCTGAGGTATTGGAGTGGTTCTGTTTTAAAAGGTTCATAGACTATTTTGAACAAGTGTCAGGAACAGTTGATGAATCATAGGGAAAAAAACCCAACCATTTTTGCACCTCACATTTTTACTGTTATTTACATAGCTCAATGTTTTTCACTACAACGGACAATTTTCAAAATTTTAAAGTAGTCTGCATTAACTGTACTGATTTTTGCTTAACTACTGTTGGATATAGTCTCTTCCTTTCCTTTTAAGGGAACTTAATATGTTCTAAGTGTAGTTAGATGACAAGCAGACAGGGTGTTATCTGTTACCTTAAATACATGTTAAAGGGCTCTTAAAACAGGCATGTCTACATGTCAGGACATGAAAACATGAGTTAAGGGCCCTCTTGGCAGCTCAGAAATAAATCTCTTCTAGCAGGGTTTATCTGTAAGTGGTTTTGGTCAGTTTGCATTGCAGTTTCATTACACTGCTCTACAGGCCCAAGACCAGTTGGGAATGGGCCTCCAGCATCCCAGGAGACACCGCTCCCAGTCTTCCCCAGTTGGATACTGTCTTTCCCCAAAGTGACAGCAGCGGCAGCCTGGAAAGCCCTAGAGGTGAGAAACCCTCCCTCCCCTCTGCTCCCATTCTGGGCTCACCCCTGGCCTCTGGGATCCCACTCTACTCCCCCACCCCTGGGGCTCCTCTCTTGCCCCTCTTGACACTCACAGGTCACCCCTGCCCCATATCCCTCGGCACACCTGTGGCTGCTGCTGCTGTCCTGGGTAGCAAGCAGGGAACAGGAACCCACTCTCCCAGCCATGGCCACCAAACCACCACTGCTCTTCAGGCAGAGCCCTCTTCCCTGTCTGCTCCCCCAGGACAGCTCCAGCAGCCACAGGTAAGCCAGGAGCTAACACAGAAGGGGGTGGAGGTGCAAGAAGAGATCAGGGCACCAGGGGGCACTGCCGGCCCAATCCTAGTTGTTGGAGGGGGGATGGGTGGCAGGCCCAATTTGGGCCAGCAGGAGATGGTGGTTGGGGGCAGCAGCCTTGATCTAGGCCATCAGGGAGTGGGGTGGGATGCCCAATCATGGGCAGTGTTGAGTTCTGGTTTTTTAGCCAGCCTTAGATTTCTGGAAAACATCACAAAATGGAGCCCCTAACAGATTATTCAGAATGCCTGCTGCCCCCTCTCTCAACCTGTTGCATACGATTAGTGTGGCCCCACCTTCCATGAGGTGGAGTTGGACCAGGTTGCCCTCTGCCTCATCTACATATACATTTTTGGAGGATCCTTGGACTCATCACAAGAACATCCAGTTCCAGTCATGAATGTAAGGATTGGAAGGTAATTAGCACATGCCTCCTTAAGGGGGAAGGGGCCAGGGGGTATCTGCAGTGCTAACATGCATAGAGTGCTAAGCAAGTAGCATCACCGTGACTTGAAATGTTGGTGTCTCTGCTGCGGCCCAGCCCAATGAACTAAGTCATGAACCTTTTGGCTTTAGACTAATGTCATGAATAGTTTGTACTATATAAAGTACATAAATGTGGCTTAAAAATGAGTTTATCATCAGGTACCTGTCCTAAAACTTGTAGCAGTTTCAAAAGAGGTAAACTGTGTCAATTCTGGATTAACCAACCATATGAGCACCTGTAGTAATTACTAAGTCAATGTTTTAAAATTTGTTTCTGACTTTCATGTGCTCAAGGAAAGCAGGGTCTGACAGTAAGGAAGGGGCTGCAAGGGAAAGAAGCTGAGAGGGACACCTGACCCCCCTAGATTTTCCTTCCCTGCTGTAGCAATGAGAGGGGAACAAATTCAAGGGAAACCTCCACTAACTAGATTCTATATCTGTAAAATTATAACAAATGTATAAATTTTTCCACATACAGAATCTAATTACTGGTGGGTCATTTTATAGTCAGGGCTGTCTTATCTTTGAGTAAATACAGTAATTCTCTTGTCTTCTGGGACTAAATGAAAGACAATTAAACTAGTTACTGTTGTTATAGTGCTTGTTCATGAGGCAATAATAAAATTACTTTAATCCCTTCAGTAAAAACTAGAAGCTACTTCAAAAGGCTGTGATCTCTTTTGCAAAATGAAAATGTTAACAAAATTTCAGAAGGCGACATATATAAAAGACATTAAGATTAGTATATAAACAACACCATGGCCAGAACACACACACAAAAATACTAAAGGGTAATGCATATGACTTACTAACCAAAAAAAATACCAATACATCACCATATGTTGTCACCTTTTCTTAAATGTTTTGTGTTGTCATCATGTCATTATTTGAAAATGTGTTTTTCCCCTCACTGAAATTCTCAGTAAATTGTCAGTTAAAGCTTAGAATTTTCTGAGAGAGAGAGAGAGAGAGAGAGATTTGCCTTCATCTCAAGAGGAGAAAAATAATTATCAAAAAGCTCTCAGACATGTACACTAGTATCACAATTATATCAGCAGACCCTGCCATAAAACAAGAGCAGTTTTATGCTATCTTGAAAAAAGGTCCACCAAAAAGCTTTATACATTAAGTGACACCACTCTCATATATACAAATGATTATAATAAAAATGAAGAATGATAGCAAAGTGTATAGTTCTGAGGAGTGGTATTTAAAAAAAAAATCTGAAAATAGTGTCCCTTTATATCAAACAGCAATGTTAAATGGTTCAATGACAAACTACAATTAACCATTAAGCTACAGTACTGTACAATACAATTCTGTTATCATCAAAAAACTACTTTCCTAACAGTAAAGCTAGCAAAACTACTCCAACCTCCACAAAACACAGTTCTTTATGTGCCACACCTAATCACAATGAGTATAGATGATTCAAAGCCTGCCCAACTGCTATCAAAAGCAGGAAATCAAGACAAAGGATGAGAAAAGTGGAATCCATTCTAAAAATGCAAAAAAAAAAGTTATAAATTACTGTAATTATTTTAATATCCATTTCAGAAAGGACATTAACAAAGAGTTGGCTTTCTCATGCAAGCAGACACATCTCTGCTGATCCTTAAGGGTGTTAGGGCTATTCTTATCTGCAATTCCTACCTAACTCTAGCAATCTACTAAACAATAAAGCTAATTTATATCATTGCAATTCTTCTTTCTATTTTTTGATTGCCCCTTTTCTTCTTCGCAAAACAAAAACAATACAATCTGCAACTTCTTTGTTATAAAACATAGGGTTTATGCTGTTTGCCAAAAATTGTAAAGCAGATTTTTTAAAGGAACTTTAAAAACCGGTGCTGGAAAAATGGGAAAATCATTACTAAATGTTTCTCAAGACTAGCTTAAGTGTGTTAATATTAGAGAAAGTCATCATGTATATTACTCCAATAAAAAAGACACAAAGAAGCAATGCTTATTTCAGAAGCAAATTTATAAAGGTTTAACAAATAAATAAAAAAAATCATATCTAAAAGGCAAATTTACCTACCATTTCCTAAAGTTTGGGGGTATCTTATTGCTAAAAGTTTCAGATTTTTCACGCATTACTTTAACTTCCATGAAATATAAACGTATTTTTAGCTTTTAGAGAATTCATAAAGTCTCACCATCAGTTTCGGACACCATGCCACTGTTACAGCAGCAGGAACCAAGGATGCACAGATCGTACCAGGGTAACAGCAGCCAATTTCCTGGGGCAGGAAAGACTGGCACCCTTCTCTTCCTGCTGTGCATCCATCATTTACAGAGCATGCACTTCACTAGTTATCTGTGGCTGGCACTCCAGAGAGCACTCCAGGCAGGTCCTAAGGCCTGGGGTTCATTCCGTTTTGTTCTTCCTCTTCGCACAAGTCATCTACACATAGGACTGGGGGTGGGGGAAAGGGGCCAGGTACCTAAAAATTGTCTGGTGCTAGGAACAGAAGGTAGGTCTCAGGGCTGGGGCCAGCCAACTGTACAGAAGTTTAGTTAGATCATCCTCACCAACCCAATCTAGGTTAGACTACCTCCAAGGTACAGTTAACTTAGATAGAGCTGGTTATTTGTAGACTGAGCAAGCCTTCCTGAACTTCGGTACAGTTCACACTTAGATTGACCTAACTAGGAATCTAAGCATAAGTTCTGAATCTGTGCACACTAAGCGAGATTAGGTGGCCATGTTTCATGTGATCTAACTTCCCCCTAGCCTCCCCAAATGTCTGTACCTAGCCTTAACGTACACAGAGCACATCATAAGGCTTAGAAGATTCTGAACTTGACTCTGGAAATTTACCAGTATCAAGTTTCTCCCCTTTCCTGCTCCACACACCAATAAAGTAATGAAAATGTAATGAAATTTAAATTATGAAATGTGAACTACAGAAGCTGTGAAACCTAGACATTAGACCCACATTTTATTGTTTAATTATATTAAGGGCACACTACTCAGACAGAGATCTAGATAGTACTCTGTTTCTAATGTTAAGTTGCTCATTTTATAGATAAGACTGCCTGCTCTTTTATTATTGTCTATAATATATAAAGCAAATACTGCATATTTAAATACCAGCCAATAAAATTTTGGTAGTCTGGAAGAAAGAATAAATCTACAGTTACTACCTAAAAGGTGAAAAAAAATCTAAGACCTTTTCTTTGACTCTCTGCATTGTTATACCCACATTTATTTTAATATACTTGTTTTAATTTTACCAATTCTGGAAGTGAATCTGAACCTGTAATTGTTTCAAAAGTTCTGGGGACATTTCAGTGCAATCTTCTATATATTTTACATAAAATATAAAAAGCGTAAGTAATAATTCATAGTAATGCAAACGGAATCAAAATATCTCCCTCCTTCACCATTTGTTGTCCATACAAGCTATATTAAAAGTAGAGATGAACCGATACATCGGTCCAATATTGGATAGGTACCAATATAAAGAAAATTGGCTGTATTGGAAATTGGCCTGATGCAGCCAATAATTTGGCTGATAAATGCTCGTGTATGCATGCAGCCACGATGTATCATGCAGGCAGCAAAGAGCACAGCCCCGCAGCATGTGAAGAGCTGCATGCAGCTGATAAGTCCACTGTGGTAGAAGGGGAGGGGGAAAGGGGAGGGGGAAAGTAGATCAACACCCCCCCACAGTGAGGGAGGGGGCAGGAGCAGGGGCAGCGGCAGGTGCTGCTAGGTAGGGCATTGGATGGAGCCACACCTCATCAGGGGGGTGGTTCCCACCTTTGCTTGTGCCCCCAGATCTGTGTGAGGTGGGGCAGGACGGGTGGGCTGCAGCTGCAGGCTGGAACTGGGGCTGTGATGGGCTCGGGGCTGGGGCTACAAAGGTGGCTGCAGCCACCCCAAATTTCACTGTAGCTCTGCTCCCAATGCCGCTGCCACCACTTGCCTGGCATAGCCCCATCTGTCCCAGTGCATGGGGCGGGGCATTGAGCCAAGGACACACCGGGCACAAAGCAGTACTGGGAGTGGGGCTATGGTAAAATTTGGAGGTAGCTGCAGCCCCATTTGTAGCCCCCTTCTCAAGCCCAGTCCCCACCAAGAACAGCCCAGCACAGCCCTGGTTCCAGCTCACAGCTGCAGCCCACCTACCCCATACAGATCCAGGGGCACATGCCCCCCCCATGCCCTCCCAGGGTGGAAGGAGTCATGGGAGCCACTCCTCCAGGAGGGATGGTTTCATCCTGCACCCCACCCCAGCTCAGCAGCACCTGCCTCTGCCCCCCTGCCTCACCACAGGGGACGTTGATCTGCACCCCCACTTCACCACAATGGACTTACCAGCTGATACTGGTGAGAATCAGCTGATATGCCTCCTTAAAAATTGACTTTTGGTATCGACTCCCAAAATCTCTATCAGTGCATCCCTACTAAAAAGTAGCACCATTCACTTTAGCCTGAATTGTTTATATTGCATCTAGCTCCATAAAATTTGCACAACAGGTACCAGTAAAGATTTCAACTAGCCTGATAAAATGAAGTCCAGGTAAAATGCTTCTGTATGGTCCTAGAGATGTACTCCTCCCAAATCAGGTATTTGACAGACATTAACGTATTTCTTCCACTATTAGTTTTCTGCTGCAAGAAAACTTCCAGAATTCTTTCCATTTTACACTGCCTCTTGGAGAAGTAAATAGTTTCTTGAGGACTGTTACTTTTATATACAGTAACAATGGGAGGCAGAAATAAATGAATAAACTCAAGAAATAGTATTATTTTTGTAGTTTAAAAAAAAAAAAAAATCACCAGTGTTTTGCCAAACAACAACAGGAGAAGCAAGAGGGGGAAACATTACTTCCAGGTTGACTTCCTGACCTCTGAATGATAGGACAGATTCACTTGCAAGAGGAAACAAGAGGCAGCCAAAAAATACAGCCTTCTGTTCAGTATTTTTCCTGCAAAGGTACTATATTCCACTATGCTATTAACATACAGAAGTATATTTCGAAATAAAAGTTAGCTAACACTGGGCAATAAATGTTTATTTGGCAAGAAACTATCCAGTTTTTACTTCCCATATAAGTGGGAAAATAACATGAAGTCGATGTCAATATTGCTAAAAGTTGGAAGACCCCAAAACTACAGACAAAATATCTGTCGTGGCTTAAGAATTCCTAGATGTGGTCCAAATATGGAAAACCTTTCTGGATGTCAGAGCACAGAAGCTTTGTTTTTTTAATCAAGCTCTAGGTTTTTAAAACAAAGAAGCAAACTGAAAGCATATTATGAATAAAACACATGAAGTGAAAAGAGAGGTATCTGAATAAAGAGTGCTTTCAAACCTCAGTTAGAAAATGTTTCTTCTTAAGACAACACTTCAGGAGGCTTGGTATAGAATAGCTTCATATTGCATTTTCTTTTTACAAGTAGATGCATTTATAAGTTACAGAGAGACAAAGAGAAAGAGAGAGAGAGAACTTACGAAATGTGTGTGTATATTAGTCTCATATCAGAGAGAGAGAGAGCGTGCGCACGCATGTGTGTGTGAGAGAGAGAGATATCATATTTTGGTGGATACACACTGTAAATGACCCAACAGGGCAATTCTTTTCAACATATTAAAAAAAACAGGTCTATAGAGCTGTGAAACAAGACCAACAAACAAAATCCCAAACAAAGAAAAACACTTCAAACATTGCTAAAATATCAACTAACTATGCATAAAATCTCAATACATTCACTCAAGATCCAAGAATGTTTAACAAGAAAATAAAACCAAAAAACATTTTTAATTCTTTCTTCCTTAACATTCAAAATAGGGTCCTGATATTTTAAGAGGGTTAAAGTTAAAGATTATAGGACTGTAAATTGTTTCTTTCTATTCTATATCATAAAGCAGAACATATCCCAGAGCTATAAATAAAACTATTAACAGCAGTAGCTAGTTCTCGGTTCTTGACAGAGCAGGCAGCTTTTAAAAGCTAGAGAAGGGATGGAACCAGCTCATGGAGCCATGCTGTCTAGCCTTCAGGGCTCTCAAGGGGACTGGAAATTTGGGGGTGGGGCCCAGAGTCAAAATCCAGAGTACGGAGCTTCACTGGGGATGCATGCTAACAGCAGGGGATAAGTGACAGCTGTATTAAACCCCTGTGGCCATCATCACCCCCACAGTGCAGATCTGCCCAGTAAGCACACCAGGGAGCCGAGTTCAACAGGCCTCGGCTTAGAGGAATTGGTTGGAAATATGAAATTAGTAATGTAACGTTAGCTTCTGTTCAGCTTGAGCTGACAAAGGAAGATACAAACCAAAAGTCTTCCAATACTAGTACATTTTGACATAACTTCAGTGTTTCTTTGCATAAGCACCTCATTTATTGTGGGGAAAAATGATGTTATACAGCATACCAACTTGAAGAAAAAAATATTATGAAATCATGATACGTGTGTGGAAAAAAATTCTGTCAGACAGACAGACATCAATAATTCTCCCGGAGATTAAATCCTTCATTGATTTTATGGTACTACTGAACCAAGGCAAATTAAAGGATAGGAATTTTAACACTATGTAAACCACTGTGCCTTTATGAGGGGAGGGGGACAGAAGGAAGGAGAAGCGGGAGAATCATATTGCTTAAAACTTATGGTTTTGAAAACAGAATTAAAAACAAAACATAATAGGCTGGCACAACCCAGAGTGTTAAGAATCATGCCTATCCAATTTTTATGCAGTATTTCTATACAGCTGGGACTCCCAAATTTTAGGAATTCAGAGATTAAATCCTTCATTGGGAATTCAGAGAAACATTCAGAAAAACATACTGCTATCCAGAAAAGAAACAAGCAACAGATCAACAACTACTTTGTTGGCACAAAGGATCTCTCCACAAGACAGGCAAGTCTTCTCCACAAGAAACAGAACTTTCTTGCAACTGCTCCAAGACTGCAGAACAAGCTCACCCAGGAATGAAGGACCATCATACAAATCTTATGACCTTCCCCACATTCTTGTCTTCTTTAAAAAATAAATACTAGCTACAGTTATTTAAAAACCTCAGCAATCTAAAAGCAAAAAAACCCACCCCAAAAAACAAAACTTTTTACTGCATAGCCTTCTCTCCTTTTCCCCCAGGGACATAGACACACAGTGACAGATGTTAGTCAAACTGCTCAATGCACTACTGTAAGGTGCTAAAATAATACAGAGATGAGCACAGTATACAGATCCAAGATGAGAAAACAACCCTCTTTAGTGACAGTGACTTTTTTTTTTTTAGTAGAAAAGTAGATTTTCATTTGGCAAGACCAAAAATAAGTTGTAAATCACACATGCCCCCTTCTCCTGCTCTTTCAAGTCCTATCCCACCCATTCCTGCTAAAAAGAAATAGTCCGCCAAAATAAACATTTTTCATTATGTAGTTGTGATTAAATGTTCAAGAAAATTTTGGGTTATTGATTTTTTATGGTAAGCCTTAAAAAAGGACTTATTTTAAAAGACAGTCATTGTCATATGACTAAAAATACAAAAGCAATGATTTTGAATGTTTTGAAATGTTGTAAAGAATGGAATTGGTCCTTAAATGAATAAAAGTTGTTCCAGTGCAGAAAGTTAGCTGTGGGCTACAGGCTCAGTTAACACAGGCTGGCCAAGATCTTCAAAAGTGACTACTGGTTTTTTATGCCCAAATCAAAACACTTTTAATAGAACCAGTTTTCCAAAAAGCTGAGCCCCATTTTCTGAAAAAGCAACCTCCTTTAAGAGTCTCAAATGGGGTACTCATGATCTGATTCAATCAAGATCACTAGTTGTTTTTTTTCTTTTAAGCCCGAGTAGAGGGAACTTTCCCTGCAGTTTAGGATTAGTAAATTCCTGGCTTAGATGTATCAATACTAATCAAAGTCAGAAAACTAACTGCACCTGTGTTCTATTTTCTGTTGTTCATTTCTATTTAAATTCAAATACATGATCAGAAGAACTGGCTGATACACACTGGCTGAAAATGTTTGCACTGATGTGAAGCAAGCAAAATCTCCATTCCCTGTAACAACAACTTGTAAGAACACCTCAAAAAGCACACAGCAAGACAGACAAGGTTCTTCGGGTGAATCTGCTATCTTTTACTAGACCAACTGAAAGAGTTGGAAACATTTTTCTTAGCAAGTTTTCGGGTTTAAAAACCCTTTGTCAGGCTGAGGAAGCATCTGCAGTTGGCGTGGGCTCCAGGAAGAGTTGGTCATCAGAGTTTCATGTGGTCTAATAAAAGATATCAGATTCACCCAAAGAACTTTGTCTATGTCCTTAGACCAACACGGCTACAACCCACACCAAGATAGAAAGAGATTATGGGACTGGCTGGAAAATGGGGTAAATTAGGATTTTAATTAAACTTGAATCTGTGGGAGTTAACTTCTGCAAACCCAGCTTCCTTTTGTAAACCTAGTACTATACAGGCTATGCAAACCACTAACCATGAGTCTCAAGAACCATATACATCTTCTCTACTTTCTAAGTTAAAAAAATGTAGCCAACAAAGCATGAACAGGAATAGGAAGTACCACTCACAGGTATAAGCACAAGCAGAAAAATTTTCAGCATTCTCTACCTTTGGAAAGCGGCATTGAATGACACCATTCAAATATAAAATACCTTGTGAAGCGCTCCAGTATCAATATAGAATAGTAAAACAAGGATTAACTTCTTGTGTTTTGTCATATTCATGTGCCATAGAACTAAAGTTATTGGAACAATTAGGGAATTTTAAATTAGCCAATAATTCACATACCACTTCTAGAATGAATGTTTTTGAATGATGAAATTTGAAGAAAGTAAGACCATTATTACCCTATTTGTTCACAAAAACAGTACTAATTCATATAAAATAACCATACAACTTAACAGTTTCAAGGCAAACTGGTAGCAAGAACATTACTGCACAAGGAAGTTAGGTAGACAAAAAATGGTGTTTGGAAGCATTGACTTGGCCATTATCCTAGTGAACTTGAATGACGGTAATGTTAACATTCAGCGTTTTAAAATTTTGTCTTTTAAGAAGTTAAATTAGAAACAAAAAGTATTTATTAGATCACTTAAGTCAAGTTCCATGTCATATTAAGAAAAACAAGCTAAAACATTAGTTAAGCACAGTTCAAATATTGCTTATTATATTTATAAGGTATGCTATTTTTCCCTTGAATGGGTCCTGTCTTATCTGTCACTTCACAGCCATACTCCTCTATTTTCATAGTCTCTCCTCTATTTTCTGTGATATCCGAAATGCTCCTTTACTCAAAAGTATTTGCTAAATGTCTCAGCCAGCTGCCCATGGAAATCAAAACAGAACAGGGCAAGTTGTCTCCTCTGAGCTAGCTACCTGTGCAAATAACTTATTATGACATGTCTCATATGATTTTTATCTTATCTTAAGCTGATCTAATTTTCCATGTAAACCATCATTTAAAACAAAGCAATGGCAGGATGTCAGAGGTAAAAAGCCTCAGTACTTTCCTGGCCTAAAAACATGACACAAAGAAAAATTAATAATTTACTACACAGTGAAAAGTGGCATTCAGAAAGCATAAGCACGTGTTTCTCATATGTGGAGTTGCATTACATGGAAGAGATCAAACCCAGACCCCAAAGTGCATTTCATACGATTTAGCAAACTGAGAAAAATGAAATCAAAACTGCAAGCACACTTGAAAAGTAAACATAATGAACCACTTAAAAAAGGAAGAAAAAAAAAGTCAGTCCAAGAACAGTTCCATAGACACAAGAAGTCCTTAATAAAAATAATCTGAAAATTATATAATAACTAGAACAAAACAACTTCCTAACCATACAATACAGAGTGTTAAAGTGGAAGACCTTCAATGCTAAGGAAAAAGTGTTGCTGTTGGCACTTTGTGGGAAAATGAGCCTTGGCAGTAAATAAGCAGTAGCATGTCCCACTTGTAAATAACAGGATAAGAAGAACTGATGATACAGTAAAAATAAATAAAATAAAAATCAGCTAATTATATTGTAACAACTCAACTACAATAAAATACAAACCCAAATTATTTCTTTGCATCTGCTTATTAATTTTGGACGAATTTCAGTGTGGCTTCACATATAAGTTAGGTGTTTATTGGTTATATTCATTAGAAACAGGTAACAAATTAAAGAACACTAATGTTGACTGCTCTTTCCTATACAAAGCAAAAGCAGCAAGGCACCAACCAATTCTGTTATAAATACATCCATATGCAGTATGATGCAACTGTCTAGCTAGTCAGAAGGAAAACCCAAAATTATCATGGAACCTGAGAATTTATCTTTTCATTCCTGAAATGATGCAGTCAATACTTTTGTCCTCTAGTAAAACTCTGTTTTCCCTATGAATGAAAGCCTCAGCAATCTGGAAGAAACAGGTTCTCTCTCAAACCCATGCAACAGATATCAAGACAAAAGCTACTGCGCCTGTTAACAGAAGTCTCTCCCCCCCACCACCATATCTAAGAACTCCTGCATGTGTACTACAGTTAAGCTACTCTTTGAAAAATAGTTCCCTATCAAAGCTTTTTCCTTTTCACACATTTCAACCCAATTAGAGACAAGAAAGATTAGTGTGAAAAAGACAAGTTAATTTTAGAAAATTTATGCATAAACCCAAATGTGTTTAATTACTTCAATATTTCCCACATGTAGGAGAATCATTTTTAACCAGGCAGTAATACAGTGTTTTAAAAAAGTGAAATTGAAGTCAGCAGCAGTCCAGTGCAGAGCTATCAAGTGGATATCAAATTAACTTCAAAACTTCTAGTCCATCATTATTCCATTTTTATCAGTTTTTAATGGAAACTACAAAATTAAAAAACAAAACAAAAAAAACAGAGATTCGCAACATTGCTAGCTTCTGTGATTTTATATTTCAAAATGCAGTAAAGCCCTATCACCTATAGGATCTCTTATACCTTGGTTAAGCATCATGCAATGTGTCTGGTGTTGTATAAAACACAATATGCAGACATCCCCACGGCATCCCTAAAAAAAAAAATGCTAATATAAAAATAGAGGGAGAAAATGAAGTGCATGTACAAATCCAAAGGAAAGAAAACATTAAGAACAAGAAAGCTCAGCTCCCATCTTGCTAGCAGCATGCAGGAGTTTCATGTAGGCAAGAAAAGGAGATAGTGGGCGTGTCTACGTGAGACACTACCACACAGTCGTTACTGTGCATTTATTTAGCACTTTTATTACCAAGTACTAAATAAATGTCCTGGAACTGGAGTTACTGCGCAGTAGCACTGGCAAATATCTTTGAGGTGATGCTACTGTGCAGTAGCCTAACAGTACTACTCAGTAGCGTATTAGCATTGTCCATGGTGTGATGCACTATTGCACAGTATTTTCCAGCTACCGCGCAATCGGCATCTCCTGTAGATGCACCCATTGTTCCTCATCTGACATTGGAAGCCAGTGATTGAATGGACATAAAAGAATAAAAGGGATGGGACTGCATGGTAAGAGGTATGAGAGAAATAAAAAGTCTGGGCTTATCATCTCCCAGTTGAATATTAAGCCAATGTTTCTACAAAACAGCCACCAAAGTACCAAAATGTTGATACTCATTTTAGTCTATTCTAGTGCGGTACTTTATTCTACGGGACACTGACAGCATCCAACTTACATGTCCTGAATTTATAGTCACACAACATACAACAAAGCTGGATAAGGGAAGTTTTAGGAAGAATATCAAGATACATATTCTCGATCTTAAAAAACAGGGGTAAATACACAAGCACTGACCCTGAATTTTTTTTTTTCTTTTAGTAACAGTGCACCCACTTAAGGACATTTAATTGTGATTTTAAAAAGAAACAAAAAAGAAAAAAATCTAAAGGACAAAATGTGTGTGTACCCTCATTTGTACATGCAAGGCTTCACATAACCAGACACCAAGGAGGCACTTACCATGCCCCCTATGTATTTAAAAAAGGACTTTGTGTTGTCCCTGATCCGAGTAGCTAGTCCCAGTTCCATCTCCGCTTTGGCCTTCCTGACTGCCCCCCTGCATCCCTGAGCAACTACAGTATAATCCTCCCTGGTGATGGTAAATACACCTGCTCAGCCCAGCCAGCTGGGGGTCTTCTCTGACCCAGCTCAAATGGATGCTGCTCCAGGTGCACGTGTAGATGCTGTACCTGGGAGCAGTTTTCTCCAGTTCAAACTGCCCTGGAGTTTATTGTGTTGCATTAATTGCATGTGTAGATGCACCCTTTTATTACCAACAGGTATTTACAAAAAGTCAGTGCCATGATATAGTCTATTAACATCTGAAGTTATAAATCTGGTGTTATTTCTTGCTCAAATTATACATTTGATATGATAATTAACACTTCCAGTTTTCCACTACTAGAAAAAAGCATTTTTAAGGTCATTATATCCTCAGTAAAACTCTCGCAGTAACTTTTGGGAACAAGACCTGGAGTGATTTATAGCAAATACGTACTATAACTGGATTAGCAACACCTGCTCACAAACATTACACTTGCAACTGTGTTGATACCATCAATAGCATCAGTGCACAATAAAGGAAGTCTTAGTCTACTGAAAAACTATGCTACTTGTAGTAAGAGAACATTCACAAGAACAGAGACCCAGGGTACTAGTCTTTTTTGCTTGGCTTCACCCTAAGCACTAGGAACTTTCTCACAGTCAATCCTCAGTCAGTTTGCAGTAGTAGAGTAACCACACAGCGGTGGACATTTTCAAGTAGTTTTCCTCTTGCTGTTCAGTTATTTATAATCTAGAAATTGCAGCTGATGTGGGTTAATAAATCTATTGCTTTAAATAATGTGCCAACACATGACATTTTAAATGGCCAGGTACTGAGGTACCTGGGCAGCAAACTACTAATGTAATCCTTAGTAATCCGTTTTGCTTTAGATAAATAGGTTGTTTGTAGCATTTCTCAAAACAGAGCTTCCTCAAGCTGTCTTCCTTTGACTTTGTCTTAAGACAGTTTGGACCAACTGTTTTGGCAGGCATATCACAAATTGCCCTACAAGTTCCAAAAGTGCCACTCTAATCGCTGTTACCTACCCAGTATGCAGCTCATCTTTCTGCTTCCTGCCCTGTGCTCTCTGCCTGATTTGATGCTCTGCTTTCTGCTCCTGTCCTATCTGCCACTGTGTTATATGTCCCATTCTGCCATGCACCACTCACAGAGGCTGCCCATGCCACTTGTGGTGCCTGTACTGCAGGTTGGTCACTCCTGTCTCAAGAGGAATTGTCATGTCTACAGTTTCTCTCCAATCACTATCATGTACCAATCTTTGGGCAATACAGCACCCGGAAACATTAAAGTTAAGCCAACATGACATTATTTATTAGGAACATGGAATGCAGATCACACCTGGCAAATGGAGGACTATATCCTGAAAAATATAATTCTGATAAGGATTCCTAGGGTATGCCAGATGTGGTATTGGTAAAAAAAAAAAAGTCAGTATACTTTATGCAGTCTGAGAAGTATCTTGATTAAAAAAAACAACTAAAACAAAAACCTCTTGGATTGAGTAGAGACTTGATTCAAGGGGACTTTCTAGAGGTAAAAATACTGGAACCTCTAGTGAAGAAAAATATAACAAGAACCAATGGTTAGAAGCTGAAGCGATACAATTTAAGACTGGAAATAAGGCAATGGTTTTAAACAGTGTGAGAGATTAACTATTAGAACAGACTTGAAAGTTATAGAGTCTCTTTTCCTCCCAATCAAACAGAAGCGACTGGAGTCCACACAGAGGTAACTGGGTGAAGTTTGATGACCTGTTAGACATGAGGGGCATGTCCACACATGCAAACATGTGATCTTACAGCAGCTCAAACAGAAGCAGTGCAAATTTGGCCAGGGGCTTTTTGCCTCAGCACACGTGCCCGGACATACTCTTTGTTGTGGAGCAAATTGTGCCACTTGAGGCAAAAAAATCCTGCCTGACTCCTCCTGGATCTGCAGCCAGGGGGAGCTAGAGCCTGGGACCAGCACCTGTGATATTCTCCAGCCCCCTGCTCATTCTCCAGCTCCCTGCTCGTTTTCCTGCTCTGTTTCCAGTCCTCTGGAGGCTGGACACAAGGAGGAGAACAAGCAGGAGGCTGGAGACTAGCAAAGTAGTAATCAGGAGGCTGGAGACAATTCAGGGAATCCCCCAGTCAGCTCCAGGATCCTGATTACTCTCCCTCTCAGCTCCTGCCTTGCCCCCAACCCCACTGCTCCCCTGCCCAGTTCCAGCCTCCTGCACCGCCTGCAGCTTACCAGCAGCAGCGGTGGTCAGGGACACTCTGGGCCTCATGGCACAGCCCGCCCCCCAACATGGCACAGGGCAGCAGTGGGTAGGGGGACTCAGCCCTGGCCACCTGGCACCTGTGCTACATCTGCTGAATCGTGCAGGTGCGGCCCAGCTTAGCAGGGCACCTCGTGCTGTCTGGAAGCTTGGGGATGCTCCAGCTGTCACCCAGGGCTCAGCACAACTCAGCCTGAGCAGCCCAGAGCTCTGAGGCAGCATGGGGCACCCTGCCTAGCTGGGCCACACCCGTGTGATGCAGCAGCACGGGTACCAGGCAGTGGGGCTGAGCCCTGCTGTTTCCCACGCAGGGGAACTGTGCCATGAAACCCCAAGCAGCCCCGACCCCTGCTGGTCACTGTAGGGGGGCTGGGTGGGAGAGCAAGCAAAGGGTGGGGAGAACAAATGGGGAGTTGGGGGAACAAACAGGGGTGGGGGAAACAAATGGGACCTGGGCCAGGGCCAGGCCGGCCTCCCCCATGGTCCCCTCTCACCCTCCTTCAGCCCCTTAACCCCCTACTTACATGGTACAAAGCTTGTACCACTACCTGCCCTACATGGGATGGCTTCCATAGCTTCTCTGTGGAGAACCGGGCCTCTGGTTGCCTCAGAGCATGGTCCGGGACTGTGCCCTTCCCCCCCTTTTTCCCCTGGGGTATTTTTTGACCCCTGAATATCTAGGGATCTAATTTTGCCCCCATGCTGCAAATCTGCAGTGCAGGGCATGTTTTTTTTAATTCCTGCATGTGCCTCTTGCAGCATCTCAAAGAAAGGGGTTTGAGATGCTCCAAGAGTCACATGCACGCTTGTTTGGACATGCCCCAGGAGTTTAAAGTTGGTTGGCAATTTTTCAGTGATTTGTGTCAAAAAATGCCAGTTCATGGGGAAAAAAAAAAAAAGAATAAACCCCCAAACAAATGTATCAGTGTGGGGGAAAATATTCAAAGTTCCTTAAGTTCACGATGTAATTTCTAGTCAAAAACCAATACAAAAGAATAACCAATAACCAGGTAAACAGGGAACTTATAAGACATGCAAGAGCTAGCTTCTAGAAACTTAAACTTGTGGGTCTCTTGCATCCTACAAAAGTGTTTTTGCTACTGCTTTATTATCCTGTGGTGACTTATTCTCTGCCTCTCTACTGTACGCCCCCCCCCCATTTTTTTTTTTTTAAAACAAGCAAACCATATTAACAGATCAGTTTTGAGGCAGATTTCACACACACACACAAGCAAGGTCAAAAACTCATACTTCTCTGTAAAAATGGAATCCATGTTTCCTGTTCAATTCTACAGAGTATCAAAATACCCTTCAGACTTTCTGTTCAATGAATTAATGTACATGAGCAACCATCTCTTTGGAGACTGCCAAGCGCACCGCATACCACTTATGATCTATGAACCACAGTTTGGCAATTACTGACCTTTGCTTTCCTGTACTTACAATAGAGAACACAAAAGGAATCTGGCTTTATTAAAATGCAGCCAATGTTAAAGTAACTGTATTTTTTCTAAAACAATCAGGACTAAATAAATTGAAGGAAAATGTGTCCTTAGAAAATGAGACTGATTGAAAGGGAACATTGCAGTTTTATGTCCAACTTAAGAATCACAGGCTCTCTGCAAAACAAAACAACCAAGATATACAAAGAGATGTTTGCTGTCCTGTATGCGGTGTTGCTCTTGCAAGACATGCAAAACATGCAAGCAAAAGACACTTGCATACACATTTTCAAAGTGTGACAAAAACATTAATTCACCTAACCTCATATCAAGTACATGTGTTACGCATCCATATGCCAGAGACAGACGGACACATTATTGACAAGCAAACACATTACAGAAAGAGACATACTGCCAAACGCTGATGTGTGGTAACTGGCTCAGTGCCTACTCTGTACCTTCACAGTACCTGCAGTTACCAACTTCACCTTGTTTCATTGAGGGCTAGGCTGTGCTGCTTTAACTTTTATTTACTGTGGTTAAAATAGAAACACTGACAGTGACCATGCTGTCCTACAATTCTCCATGGTAAAAACTCACTTTAATTTGTTGGTCTATCCATAATCCAATCTTAAAGCCACACAAGAATGATAAACCTATTCACAAAACTCAGTTTCTGCCCTTTACAAGACAGACACTATTCCTGAGTGGGTGCATGTACACAAGACACTTTATTGCACATTAGACTAACCTAATGCAGTAGGGCATCACCATCTACATGTGTGCAGCAATTAATGCACAACAGATTAGTTTAATTAGATCCCAAATTAGTTCTGGGCTCAACATCAGGACCAGCCCCCGTATCCATTAACAACCCAGTGCTGGAACCCAGTGAAGCCTGGAGATCCCCCTGGCTGCTGCAGGAAGGCAGAGCAGGAAAGGAACAACCCTAGACTGAACTGCTCCCAGAGGGAGCACCCAATGGGTGCATATTCAGATGCGTGCAAGGGCACAATTTAAAAAATTAGAAAAAAATTCAGGCACATTACTTGCACATACAGACATGCCCAGTAAGACTAACAAATAAATCACTAGTAACATAACCCACTGTAGACTCCTATCCCCTCCCCCCCCACAAGCTTTGTGACAGATTAAGACCAATAGCTTTCTTTGGAGGATGGAGTTGTATCACAGTTAACAAGCTTAGCTTCACAAAACTGTTTTTGAAGGGAAGTAATAGGAGTTTCTCTGAAAAGGAGAAAAACACTAAATATTCTCCACTCCTAATATCACAAACAGCTGTTAGTCAAGTTCTCTCAAATTCCAAGAGTTAATTAGCAAAGTGATGTAGCAACCATGCACAACGTGACATATTTACACAGTAATTTTCTTAAAGTTTAAAAACTCTAAGAGTCATTCAAAATGATGCCAATTATTTTAAAACTGCAACAAACTCACCAGTGTAAAAATTCAAGAAATTTCCTTGACATTCCAAGATTTTAGAAATAGCAAATCATTCTTCCATACATTTGCACACCACTATTTCCTGCAGTATGCAAGGCTAGAAATAGCTGTAGTCACAGCACATTCTCCTTTCCTAATTATGACTTAGCAAAATGAGAGTTAAGTTTTGCTCAAAGGTAGGCACTGATGGTGAGCCAACTATTAGTGAAATGAATTTACAGGTGAGAGCCATTTTGTTTTTCATGAGTCTGCAGAAAAGGTGTTTCTAAACTAAGGTAGCCTAAAGCTCAATAATTTATTTCCTTTCCTCAGCCACAGATGCTAGGAAAATAGGAAAAGGCTTTATTGGGGGGAGGAGGAGGGGGAAACAGGCTAGCTTGGAGGCTACAGAAGAAGGGAGCAGGGTGGAAGGATCCAACTATAATATTAGAAATACAATTATATGCCCTGTGTGATGGGGATGTGCATAGAGTAAGTTTGCCTCTTTATTAGATGATAGTAATCTGTTTTCTTTACTCTCAGAAAGTAAAGTCTCAGTGTTACAGTAGACTTGTTTATGTGCAAAGAAAAACAGAAGATGCTTTGGATTTATCTGTGGAACATATATATAGACTATGGGGCTTTTTGAGACAACAGAATGTAAGTTTGCTAGATGAGTTGTAGTTAGTATAAAACTCTTTTAGCCAGGTACTACTGGTGGGATAGCCAAGATAGAAAGAAAACCACCTCTTCCAGAACAGACTCAAGCATTTGTAGGCTGAAGAGCAAAACAAATCTAGAAGTATTTATTGGTTGTCCCCAAAATGAGAACCATTACCAAGTATAAATATTACTACTTTCGCATTCAAACTGTTTTTGTTAACAATACTGCTGTGTTAAAGATGTTTGTCAGGCCACTTCAATACTATCAAACAGTATTTCTTAGATACTGGAAGAAAATCTAAAGCCTTGATCCTACAGACAATTATACACTGTGTTCAAATGTCATCTTGCAACCTAAAATTAAGTGTACATAGATTGAAAGATTCAGAGTATGAACCATTAAAAGCAACAATATTCAAGAACAGTCTGGTACCAAGGACTAAAAGCTAATATCTACTAGTGTCAGGTTAAGTGCTGGAGTTTAATATCGTTGCTATAGCAAAAGCTCTGTTATCCAGCACCCATGGAGAATGGGGGGCTGTCAGATAACCAAAACACCCGTTACCTGAGAGGCCCGAATAGATGTCTTTGCCTGTTTGGGCCACCGCCCCTCTGGCATCAGTGTGCTGGGGGACAGGGAGGGAGGCCCCATTCAGGCTACTTTGCCACACTGGGCACTTCACATTCTGTTTTTGCCGTGTTAACTGGCATACCGGTTAAAGGAGCGTGCTGGTTTCTAAGGTCCCGGATAACGCGGCTTTTACTGTACATAGCGTTGAAGAGGCTATGAGCTCTTTATATAATATACCAACTGTCACGGGGCAAGAGAAGGACCTGGACTTCAAAGGGTCAAAGAGGGACTCTGGGGGACAACACACCCCAGGGAAAACAGAAGAGGAAGAAACACAAACACAAACAAAAACATCATACCTGCTGCAGGAACCGCGGCGGGACGGGAAGCGGTGGCGGGACCCGCGTGGCTCGTTAGCCACAGTTTTTTTAAAGTGACAGCAGCTGGAGAGAAGGGGGAGGAGAGCCAGCACAGAAGGATAAGAAGGAGAGACAGCAAGACGGAAGAGGAAGAGAGGTGGAGGAAGAGTGAAGAGAAGGTGGCTCCCAGACCCACTGAGGAGGAGGAGGAGCTGGAGAATGCTGCCTTTAGGGCAGGAGAATGCCCAGACAAGCACCAGTCCACAGATACTGTTACTGGGCTTAGAAAGACTAAGCTATCCAGGCTGCATATCTTTTGAAGCCGCAAGGAGAGGATCCAGGAGGATCCTCAACAACGGAGGATAGCCCCAGTGGATCGCACAGGAGGAAGGGGAATGGTCAACAGGCTAGCTGAGGCCAACTCGCCCGGGACGGAAGACCCGAGGGAACCGATCGGAGGAAGGTTTTGTCTCCGAGGTGGAAGGGACGCTGAGGCTGGATGTACATAGGACACACTGGGGGTAGGGAATAGGTGGCACATAGGAGCAGTTGGTGGTTGGCGGCACGCTGTAACTTAGAGGCCACAGAATAGTGATCTGTAGGCTACTGAGAGGCAGCAAGCAACGCGTTGCTAGCATCTCTTCCTTTTTCTTGTTAATTTTCCTTTTTCATTCTTGCCCGGGACGTCAAGGTAAAGTAAGGCGGAGGCCTACGGCAGGCTGGGGAGTTAGAGGGCCCAGTTTGACTCGGCCAAACAATTCAGGCTCAAACAAGACCCAAGGGAGAGTTCTCGCATAGGGAGGGTGGCCACAGAAGACAACACCAGCACACCGTCGAGGCTGGGTAGAGGGCGAGGTACAGGGGAGGTTGGAGCCTCGTGAAGATCATCATTCCTCGGCCTGGGACAACCAAAACCTGGACGGTTGGACCCCTCCACCACTGGTGGAATCATCAAAGTCGTGGCAGGTGGGATTAGGAGGGGATAAGACTGCCCAAGGCGAGAGCTCGTTGCCCCATTACCTTTGGGACAGAGCAAAAGACCTTCATCAAGGTCCAGAGCCGAGCGGCAAGGGACCGGATGATCAAGGCCTGGCGGGTGCACCAACATTTTTACATTTCTTTCAACCACTGCATTCACTAACCCTACAGAAAATTTAATCACACATAGGAAAGTGTTCTCTCTGCCCTCCTCTTGAGCATATACCTTAACTGAGCCGAGAGAAAAAAAAACTTGCTTTGGGAGTCTGGACTCAGATATATGGATGATGTGGTCAGCCCAACAAAGTTGAAGTTGGATGATTATCATCTTGATGCTCATCATGTTTGCTTGCAAGAGGACGCTAAACATTGGCATTTCTTAACTGCCATCTTACTGTGATGCTACAAAAATGTAGTCTAGAAGCGACTGAAGTCTAAACTGCTAACTTAGTATACTGAACTTGTTCCAGGGTGTAGACACACAACATTTAGACTAGTTTAAATGAAAGTTAAATCTGACAAGAACAGACCTGCAAGCCTGTTAAACTGGTTTAAAGCTGCCTCAAGCAGTCCAAAAGTGCCTGGAAAAATCTAGTACTCTTCTGAACTATTTCACTGTGAAGGAGGTCAGCCTGATGTGTGGACACAAAGCATTCTAGGACATGGGTCTGGTCAGTACTTCAGGCATCTCATATAATATCACTCCTCCCCTTTCCCACTGCTGTAACTGGCTGGTCTGATAAACAGCAAGAACTCTACTTCCCTTCCCCCTGCACCTTATCCGTCTCATGCACTGATTGTTCAACATGTGCCCTCATACTAACCTATTTAACCACAGCCTTTCATGTCCCACATTTCCCCAAAAATGTAGATCCAAGCACCTTATATTTTTTATTGTCATCTATCTTTCAGCCAGTTTCTTATCCACATTACAGTTTTTGTATTAATGCCCATCTGCTTCAGCTTCAGCCTGTCATCTGTTGCTACCTCTTTTGGGTATGACCTTTAAATCTAAAAAGATATCCTAGAGGAATGTTGTTTCACAAACTTTTCCCACAAATGCTTACATTTTAATGTTCAACTTAGCATTATTTGATCAAAGTACCACAATAACAATGATATTTTCCATTAATGTTAAAAGGGCAGCTGTGCAGTAACAAGGAACAGACTCATACTGTACAAACAAAAAACAAGATTTTGTCACCCTTGCTCACACTGAATAAGGTCTCCAACAGTAGTATATCTTTGAAATCTACAAGGGGAAACACAGAAGGGACATCAAAGCTGGAAAACTTAGGTACAGTTGCTTAAGAGACAGCTCTGTAGCAAAAAATCTGGCACAAAGATCTGGAAACATCTGTAAGAAGCAAAGCAAGATTCATAAAGACAAGTACTGTATTTTGTGGACAGAGATTTCTCAAGTAATTATTGTTAAGATTATATGAAGTTTCAACCTGGTCCATTGGCAGACATAAGTACAACTCTATCCTGCCTTCTGCCTAAAGTAAAAAAAATGATTAAGCAAGCGAATAAGATGGTTGTTTGAAACATGCTCAATTTTGTCCCCATGAAATAATCCTGTAAACCCAGTGAATGGTTACCAGGAATCTGCATCCATTTTGGAAGCTGAATATTACTTAATCTTCAAATGCAAATAGAATGTTGTTCAAAACATGTAAAAATTAAGCAACGTCTAAATGTTATAACTGTGGGGGGAAGACCCCGGTGGGAAGATGCAAATTATTATTCCAAAATACCAGGGACATACCAAGAATCTCATTTAAAAGGTAGCAGGCAAAAGAAACATCTTTGAAAGGAAAATGAAGATGGCAGTTAGGTTATATGAAAAAGGTAATACAAACACCTTGCAATTCTGAAAAATAGTAGACTATGAGGAGGACTGCTTACATTCAAAGATGATACAAAACTACAACATATACTTGTTATTTTTCCAAGGAAAATATAATCCAATATTTTTATTTTTCTGCCCTCAAGATGTCTGAACTTTCAAAACAAGAGATATATCAATAATTCATTAATCATTAATAATGATGATAGTGATAGTAATAGTAGTAATTATAACATATATATTCATTTGCTGTATAGTAGAATTAGAGCAAACACTTTAGAAAATCCCAAAATTAGATCATTATTTATATTATGCTTTAACATAATATAATCAATTCAGTGTTCAGTTCATAGTTGTTGGGTTTTTTTTGTTTTTGGATTTAAAAAAAAAAAAAAAAAAAAAAATAGGGGCAGGGACTGTGTCACAGGAGCACTTGGGTGCCCTGTTCCTACGAGGGACTAAGAGCTGCTGAAGCTCCTTGAGACAGCACAGGTGTTGGTTGCTGGAGCAGCCAGGCTGGTCACATGACCAGAAGGGGGCAGGGCCGGGCCTTTATAAACAGCCCAGGCCAAAGCCTAGCAGTTTCCTTCTGACAGCCTGAGGTGCAGGAGCTCTGCAGCAGAGCAGAGCAGAGCAGAGCAGAGACGAGCGGTGCAGCCTGAGCACCCAAGGGGCTGTATCATGGTAAGGGTGGAGAGAACCCTGACTGGGAGGCCTTTGCAAGACAGCCAGGTAGGCCTAGAGCCTATGTTATAGCCAGGAGGCTTACTGTTGTGTTACAGCCGGCTGGCTTATGGTTCTGTTTAGTTATTCTTACACCGGAGGACCAGGCGAGGCTGTAGGGGTGGAGGAGGCCTCATCAGGAGCTCCCCAGGGAGGTGGGGTGCTCCCAGCACCAGAGAGGGGTGCTGTAGTGTGAGGCGTTTAGACCCCGGCCCCAGACAGGGTGAACAGATTGAGGAGCCTGGGGAGGGCATGTTTAGTGAGACAAAGCCCAGCATGGGCGTAGGTAGAAGCCCTAGTGGGGCAGAACCCCGAGAAAGGAGTCAGGAGGGCCAGGTAAGGCTAGGGCCGCCTGTGCCCCAATTGGGAAGAGTCCCAGAGGGGTGCCACAGTGGTGGGGACCCTGGGGCCTGTGAGGGCACCATAGTAGGGGTATATTACCCCAGCCCTGACAAGGTGCACAGTGCCGGCAAGGGCACTGTAATTCGGGGTGTAATACCCCAGCCCTGAGAGAGCAAAGAGGATTTTGGGGGCCAGGCATGGCTAAGGCCACCCGAGCCCCACTTGCAAGGAGCACCAGCAAGAAGCCCGAGGGACTCGTGTTTGCCCCAAAGGGGGGCACACGGGAAGAGAAGCCCAGGGTAGGGTGCTACTATAGGGGCGAGTCTGCGATTATAAAGAGCCCGGAGAGGGGGAGTGTGCGGAGGGACAGGCCCCAGTGGGGGGCACCATCTGTATGTGGAGAGGCCCCAGGAGGGGTGAGTATATTGAGTGGACCCCAGGAGGAGGGCAGATATAATTAGTAGGCCCGAGAGGGCTAGCGGATAGAGGGGCGCCGTTTGCGTGACAAGCCCAGGGGCGCCAGTAAAGGGGGTGCCGTTTGCATGACAAGCCCAGGGGCGCCAGTAAAGGGCGCATATAGGAATCTGACCAGATAACGTCCAGTACATCTGCGAGGCTTGGGGTGTGCTAAAGTGGAGGTTGGAGGCACGCATAGCCCATAAGGCTGGGGTATACCAGGTCACCCCCTACGGAACGGGGGACAGTATAAGCAT
The DNA here is from genome assembly GCF_001723895.1 of Crocodylus porosus. NCBI lineage: Eukaryota > Metazoa > Chordata > Crocodylia > Crocodylidae > Crocodylus > Crocodylus porosus. The sequence continues at coordinate 5,132,536 of NW_017728949.1, read as the reverse complement.
AACACGGTGTTCAGGGCGACAAGAGGCAGCCTCCCTTCTAGAACCATATAACAACAAGATGTGGCGGGCGAGTAAGAGGGTGCTGGATCGCCTATTTGGCATGGCAGGGGGCGCTAGAGAGAGATCATGGCCACTCCTGTGCCACGCCCTGTGACAGACTGTATTAAGGGAAATTTCAAGTATTACGATTCACAGGAATACCCACTGTTTCTGATATAATCAAGTCTTTGAACAAGATATTTCACATATTTGTTACATTTTCAATAATTACATTCAAATTAATTAGAATTTGAAGATAATTTAAAAGTTTGTTTACACTCCCAGCCATCCTACAAAGGGTGGCTACTTATACTTATTCCCAACACAGGAACAGTGGGAAGTGCAGATTAATATATTATCCATATATCTGGGAAATGTAAAAAAACAAGGCAAAATTCTCAGTCTTTTAAAAATAATAAACAGCTGAGACAAAATTATTTTGCCTTGAAAATTCAAGACATCATTATCATGGCATGCACATATATCCATAATATTGCACAAGTAGAGGATGTGGAGGAAAATCTTTTACACACAGAGGCCTTTGCTTTAACTTCTCCTTCACTTTGGGTCTTCAGATATTACTCATGATTTAACTGACAATATTTAGTCCTATCATAAGCTCTGTATCCCCAGGCACCTTTTGCATGATTAGTGTTTTTAACAATTTGGCACTATGGTATCTCACTCTTATCCCCAACAGTTGCCTTTTGTGGGGGGTTTTTTAAATCAGAAGCAGCCAGGGTCCCTACTATAGCAGGGAAGGTGGTCACTGTGTGTTTGTGCCAAGATTCAAGGAGACACATATTAACTTCTGAAGAGCTGCATGTTGGTCCGGAGCCACAGGTTGGCCACTCCCGTACTTACCCTTTTTGTGCATGATTAACTATCAAAATAGAATGGTTAATTATGTTTTTCAAATCCTTTTATGCCATCCTAGGCAGCATATACAGCTTCCCTCTTTCAAGCAGGTGGAGGAACACATTTTTGCCATTCTGAAAAAGGGTTTGTAGTCTGCCAGGCTCTGCTTAAGGAAGGAATAATAAAAGCCTTATCAGAAAACCCAAGATAACCTAAATAATTGGAAAATGGGGCTAAACCAACACTTTTGTTTATGGTATATGTGGAACATGTTCAGATACTACTGTGATGAATGGCTGCATAAAGACTTAAATAATCAAGGGATGTCTGGTATGGTGCCAAATGACTCTCAGAAACTTCATTAAAAATGGGTAATAATTATTCTTCTCTAGCATTTTCTTTGCCAGCTCTGACTAAGAGAAGGGAAGAAAGAAGGGGAGAGACAGAGACAGACAGACAGACATACACACATTACATAGATAAAAGACTTATAAATAAGGCTGCCTAAAGATAGCAGTTTGAGATATTGGACACCCAAATACTGCTGCCTAGGGTGCTGTCACATCCAATCTAATGTCACACAGCTCTACAGCAAGGCTACGCAGCAGTACCTGACAAAAACCTACCCCAATTTCTAAAGGAGATTCTTTTTGCCCTTAGTCCCCAGACACTTATTTAAAGATACAATGGTATCTGTTCCCTGATCCCAACAATTGCATCTCCTACCATGCCACACGTACATGGCAAGAGGCACAATTGTGGGGTCAGGAATTAGATTCCAATCATATCGCACTGCTGTCAAGGTCCTGGGCTCCCCCTACGCTGGCAGGTTGGGTACCTGACAATCAGCTGGTCAGCTGGCTATGGGGACACATAGGAGCATTTGATCCCCACTGTGGTCCTCGAAGCTGGCTGATGAACAGATAATCAGCAGACTGGGACTATTCTGGGCTCAAGTCCTGGGGCATTCCTGATCTGCAATTGGCTGACAGGGGCCATGCTGTGGGTTCAAGCCCCAGGGTCTTCCCTGCCAGCTGATGGGAAATCAGAGCACCTCCAAGGCTTGAACCCCAGGGCCACCCCAATCAGCTGACTCAAGCCCCAGGGCTACCCCAATCAGCTGTCAAATGGCAGGGACTGTCCCAGGGCCATCCCAATCTCCCATTTACGAGCCAAAATCACCCCCGGGATTCAAGTTCCAGGGCATCCTGCCAGCCAATGACCAGCTGATCAGGACCACTATGGGGAGAGAGCCCTAGGGCAGTTCCTGTAATGTTATGCCACACATTCATGTTATGGTATCATATATACAAGCCACAAAAATATTACACATTTTTCAAATACAGGCATACCTCGGAGATATTGCAGGTTCAGTTCCAGACCACCGCAATAAAGCGAGTCACATGAATTTTTTGGTT
>NW_017728949.1:5127273-5130210 GCF_001723895.1 Crocodylus porosus | reverse complement strand
CTAAAACTTTCTCCATATCAGCAATAAGGCTGTTTCGCTTTCTTATCATTCATGTGTTCACTGGAGTAGCACTTTTAATTTCCTTCAAGAACTTTTCCTTTGCATTCACAACTTGGCTAACTGTTTGGCGCAAGAGGCCTAGCTTTCGGCCTCTCTCGGCTTTCGACATGCCTTCCTCACTAAGCTTAATCATTTCTAGCTTCTGATTTAAAGTGAGAGACGTGCGACTCTTCCTTTCACTTGAACACTTAAGAGGCCATTGTAGGGTTATTAATTGGCCTAATTTCAATATTGTTGTGTCTCAGGGAATAGGGAGGCCCGAGGAGAGGGAGAGAGACGGGGGAACGGCCAGTCGGTGGAGCAGTCAGAACACACACAACATTATCGATTAAGTTCGCCGTCTTATATGGGCACAGTTCGTGGCGCCCCAAAACAATTACAATAGTAACATCAAAGATCACAGATCACCATAACAAATATAATAATGAAAAAGTTTGAAATATTGTGAGAATTACCAAAACATGACACAGAGACACGAAGTGAGCAAATGCTGTTGGAAAAATGGCGCCGATAGAAAAATGGCACCGATAGACTTGCTGGACGCAGGGTTGCCACAAACCTTCAATTTGTAAAAAATGCCATATCTGCGAAGTGCAATAAAGCGAAGCGCAATAAAACAAGGTATGCCTGTAATAATTTTATGACTAATTTGTGATTTTACATGACCATAAATTCTGTGAAGACATGGTCAATTGTTATTTCTGGCACAGATAATACCTTAACTGCACCAGAAAAAATGTGTGCTGGGTTGGAAACTTGAAGTCTTTTGCTTTGGTCTGTCAATAAGGATGGACGAGGTAGCCCAACTTCTCAACAACAAAAGATGAACTCAGGGTAGACACTCATGCCAAAGTCCCCTTAACAAAAATGCACAGGAGGTCAATCTCAGTCATTGCTCCTCTGCTCTAGAATTCCCTCCCTCTGAAGGCCTCCTAAAGCCTGAGCTCAGACGTCTTTTGGAAACAGAGACCTTTCTATTTGGGCAGGCAATTATAGCCAGGTTGAAATGCTGTTTACTGGAACTCTGTTTCAATTTGTTTTGTTTTGTTTATGCTTGTTGCCCTTTTAAGTTATTCTGATTCTCTTATAGTAAGCTGCCCTGAGTCTGTCTTGGAAGGGCAGCATACAAACCCCATTAATTAATTTTGTATTGAAGCAGTTTGCTTGTGTTATGTTGGTTTTCAGCTTGAGACTACAGGACCAGATTGTGACTACGGGGAAGAAGTGGAGATCACAGAGGGATGCCGAGTGGGGCATTCTGCATTAGGCAGCCTAGCCTGGTGTCAGGGACCCAGAAGATTAGCTTAACTGAGTGAGTTAAGCTAATGCTGAGAGGACTGAGGTCTGGCCCAGAGCACACCAGGCAGGCACTGGGGGCCCAGAGCACACGACTGAAAGATGAGGCCAGTGCAAGGACACCCAGACTTAGGCATCTGCAGCTAAAGTAACCAGCAGACGAAGACCTGGAGTGCCACCATGAATTCGGTATTTCTGGTTAAAACAAACCAAAAAAAGGTCAAATTCAGGTTTCAGGCTTTATATGCAAAGGTGTACCATACTGTAAAATCTATGTTATTATATACAGTTCTTATAAGAAAAGGCAGGAAACACTGAAACTATAAATACTAAAAAGTAAATACATCATGTTTGCCAATGCTTACTGAGGATAGATGGCATGTCTATTGCTACAAATAAAGAGACAGTATACTGCTAAACCAATAAAGTATGACCATTTGCACAAGCATTGCTCCCATTATGCAGCCTTCAGTGGTAAAGAGTAAATGTGGTATTTCTAAGTATGAAACCTTAAAAAGTGGGAAATTAGGTAAAGGGGAGACAGCAATATATTTTGCTGAAGTAGGAACTATTGGGCTAAACACAGGTTACTAGTTCTACCTTTTTTTTGTAAATGCTTCCCTACTTAGCACAAAAAATAAAACAAAACATGTTAGTGAAATTTGCTGATGGCATGCACTGAAGCACTGTCAATACAGAAAAGATATCATATAAGACTATCGAGATATTTCATAAAAAGCACTGGAGTAATAGTAATGGGATAAATTTAACTGTACCAAGTGTTACGTCATATACTTAGGATCTAATATTAAGAATTAAGTCATCAGCTGAGGATGTCATCAGTTGGAAACAGAGGAGGAGCATGACTTAAGTGTACTGCTGTTGATCACAAGATGACTAAGTCACCAATGCAATCTAGCTATAAGAGAAGGTCAAATGAAAGTTTAAGAGTCACTGTGAGGTATTTCCAGTAGAGATATGAAAGCATTAATGCTATCCCACCAGACATTGGTGGACTTCAGTTGTAAAGGTGCAGAATGCTGGATACAATTCTGATGATCCATGTTCAAGAAAGAATAAATAAAACTTGAGAAGGTATAGAACAGGGCTGTTGGTGAGAATGTAGAAACTCTTACAAAAAGAGACTAAAGAAAGTGGTAGTTAGGTCACTGGCAGATGTTACATTTATTACATGAAAAATGCGTTACTGTGAGATAAATGGCAACATCACATGTTCATACAATAAAAATGGCAAATCAGCCACAAAGATGTTTTGCATTTAATGCAGAATATCTTTGTGGTTGGTGTGCACCACACTAATTTAGACATGTAGCATGGAGATTAATCTCATCTTAATAAGACAAGACTAGAAGAGCCTGGTTCATTTGGCTAAAGAACACAAAATTCAAAAAGGGATACTATTGTTCCATATGCACCAGGGACAGGGAAGGTAAACACAAAGAGAAAAATGGCCTTTAAGCTAAAGCAAAGTGGGTAAATATATTTTAATTGGAAATTAAAAGATTTCTATACTACTGGAATGAGGTTACAGAATCTTTCCAACAAATGTAGTTAAGGAGG
>NW_017728949.1:5091305-5127173 GCF_001723895.1 Crocodylus porosus | reverse complement strand
AGGATCACACATTTTGATCTCTGAGCTGGTAGGGGGGGGGGGGGGGGGGGGGGGGGGGGGGGGGGGGGGGGGGGGGGGGGGGGGGGGGGGGGGGGGGTCAACAGAAAAACCCACACAAACATTCATCACCAAGTCTTCAACTCTGCACCAATATTCCTGAAATAATAAAGGGAAAAATTTTAAAAAAACGAAAGCTTACGCCATAGACAGAGACAGACAGACATTAGAAGCACTTTACATTTGGAGTACGTTAGGCTAGAGAAATGTACAATTCCACCCAATTGTGTCCCTATTCCATCAGAGTACTTTAAAATTACAGCAATGGCAAGCAGTGGCATGTTTTCCAGCCAGGCTCATGGCAGGGGGTTCCTGGTCCTGCAGCTGCACCCCCCTGCTAATCCCCCTCAGAGACATAAGAGATTTTCTCTCCCCAAGGCTCTCCTTGCATTTCCTCTTGCTCCAGAGACTGCCAAGGACAGCCGAGCACACAGGAGGATGCTCACTATCCATCCTGTTTTCCTCCCAGCCCCTCCAAGGGAGGAGAGGTCTGGAGGGTAGAGGAAAGGAGCACAGCACTGTGGGATGCCAATGGATATCCTCCTGTATTAAGTTTGAGCATGTGCATGTAACTAGAAGCACTTCAAACACTTCACAATGAAGCAATTCCAAGAGGCTACTGTTTCATCCAGGGTCATTCAGGACTGCTTCAGTCATTTTTAGAGCACTTCATAGAATATGTACATCTAAAGCCCTTCAGAAGGCAAGTATACAAAAGGCATCTGAAGGTTTCAAATGTTATGTCTGTCCAGGGTTTTATTAAAAGACATCTCTATATACTTATACCATTCATAAATACATATTACTACACAGCTGAAAAAAACTATTATAGCCACAGTACATCCCTAAAGTGGCCAGGAGGAAGAGAGAGAATATTTATATGCTGTATGCCCAAACAATATCTATCTAGCAAAAAAAGAGAAAACCAGATTTTCATTCTAAAACCAATTTAGCTGGAAAAGTACTTGTCAACTGAAACAAAACAGATTTTGAGAAATAAAGTTTTTGGGGTCTTTAGGACAAGCAAGGGAAAATAGTACCATGGCAGTCATCTAAAATAGCATTGCTTAACTCTATTCACTATTCATCACAATGACTTTAGTCAGTTTTGAAAGAATTTCACACAAGGGTTATGAGTAAAATCAGCAGGCAATTTTAACTTCATATAGATCTGACATCCTGAAACTCAATGCACTCTACATGGTGATCAAAGTTGCTCACATACCATATTTTCTACCTACTTCAAGAGATTAACTTCAATTTCATGATGGCACAGGAACACATCTTAAGACACCTGTCCCCTGCTGCTGTATTGTTTGTTGATCCAGTTACTATACTCAGCTACAGGGACTTACTAACCAGAAACCCTTTCCATAATCACCTTGGTTGACCTGGAAGGAATATTAGATAAAAATGAAAATTCTGAAAACATCTTTAAACGGTTGAACATAGAATGATGTAAAAAGAAACATACTGCTCTAAGAAACACTTCTTAAAAGTTTTAATACAAAATAAATCTAAACCAAATGAAAGACACTTTATATTTTAAGATGTAAAAAACACACAATCAGGAAAATCTCAAAACTGTGAAATAGTTCTTTGATCCCTTGACAGTCAATCTCTGTAGTCCCAGGAGGGCAAGCAATCATAACTTAAAAAGCACGGCTGCTGATGACCTTAACCAGGCTAACCCCATCAGTTTCTTAAGCTTCATGCCTCAATCAGCACAAATGAAGACAAGTTTCTTCAGCAAAAAGATGATCAAGTCTTCATCTTCTATAATGAAAGGTCTTCCAAGAAATGAGTATCAACATGATCTACTAGATAGTGTTTTATTATCTACTTGAAAATTAGGACTTTGTAACAAGATATAAATGAATGCACTAGAAAAAAAATAGAATAATTACTGTGTTTTAAAAAGAAGTATCATAACCTTCTGAAATAATCATGTAAGAGAACTTCAGTTCGGCAGAAAGTTTCTTCTTTCATTATGACTTTCCCTATTTCATGAAAACCACCTTGTTTCATAAAAGTAATACTACTATCAACCCAAAGGAAGGCTATGTAGATTTAAAATTTAAAAACTAACACTTCATGCCACTTTGTTAGAAAACACAAACAAATTATGTACTGGCAAAGGTGCAGATGGAACAGTTATTAAGGTTTACAAAAGTACTCTGACAAGTGATTTTATAAAATGGTACCTTCTTACTAAACTCATTAGGTCACTTTCATTAGAAATTCATCTCTTCACTTTACTGACTAAAGTGAGTTTGACTATTAAGTTTTTAGGCTTCATTTGGGACTAGTAATGCATCAACACTGTGAGGCTTCAAAACTAGTTGTAACTTTATTACACTAAGCATAGAATTTCATCTTAAGGAAACTATTATTACTATACTACTACTCTAAATGATGGGTGTTCAACAGGGGCTGGGGGCCATGTCACCCACAAGGGGTTAATTTGCAGCCCCTGGGCTCCCATTTTGAAATGACTCCCCCCTACTACTCTGGAGGCTGGTCTACTGGGGTCTCTAGGGTCCACCTTCCTACTCCTTCAACTTCCATTTTCTGCTCCAAGTCCAGGGGGCTGGGTGGTATAGCTGCAGGATTCAGGGTCCCCACACAGTGCAGGGGTGCTCACATGATATAGTGCAGCAGGGGGAGCAGGGGTTCATGAGCAGTGTGGTTAAAAGTTGGAAAAATGTCCAAAGTTGAACAAAATGTCCAACGTTGTACAGATATAAATTCTTTATGAAAGGATTGTTCTTCTTACTTCTAACAAGCTTGTGTTCCCTTAAATCAGGAGTGTCAAATTCAGCTGGGGCTCTGGGCCAGATCCAAAATGCAGAGCTCCTTGTGGACCAGATCCAGCCCAGGGGTACAGGGGTGGCTGCCATGGCCACAGTAGCGGTGGCAATGGGAGGCGACAGTGTCTGCAGCAATGGGTCTAGAGACAGTGGTGAATTTGGCCATGGCCAGCAAAGCCAAAGGGCCCCAAGCTCTGTAGTGCATTATGCCCCTCAACTTTTAGTGGCCTGGTAGGAGGGACAGCGCAACTCCACAGATCGGACCTGGCTCATGGACCATATGTTTGACACCCCTATCTGAAACTACAACAAGGTAAGCAGTAAGGGTATGTTAAGTGGGCAGTATTTGATTCAGATTCGGTCTGATTTGGAGGACAGTGATTTGATTCGCTGATTTGGATCACTGTCCCGATTCGATTCGGCCAAATCTGAATCTGAAGATTTAATTCTGATTCAGAGAATCAGCGATACGGCCACAGACATAGATTTATATGTTTTTTCTACATACCTTGAGGTACTAGGCACAACTCATGAATGCTGAGATGGTAGGGCACATGAAGCATCCCATGGGAGCGCTCGGGGGGGGAGGGGCTGTGCACTCAGCAGCAGTCCTGGAAGTGGACCAGAAGTTACTTCTGTTCCACTTGCAGGTCAACTGCTGAGTGTACCCCTACCCCCAGCTCAGCGATTTGCCTTGGGGGGACCCCAGGTGCCCCCCAGACCCAGGAGGCACCAGTTGCTAAGCCAGGGGGCAGGGAGGTCCCCTGTGCACTCCATGGCAGACCCAGAAGTATTTCTGGTCCACTTCCAGGTCTGCTGCCAAGCGTGCAGAGGACCTCCCCACATTCCTGTGGGACACTCCATCCACCCCACCATCTCAGCATTCATGAGCCGCACCTGGTACCTCGAAGTATATACAAAAAATATATAAAGCTATGCCTATGGCCAAATTTTCAAATCTCTCCAAATCAATTCAGAGAGATTAATGGGTCTCCTGATTCAATTGGGATTTGGAGATTTGGCCACCGAATCGAGCCGAATCTCCTCCAAATCAAATCAATGACCAAAGCTTCGCACAGCCCTAGTAGGCAGTATTTACCATGTAGATTGGCACAATTATTAACATGGAACTAGAGCAACTTAACAGTATTACATGTTCAAATAAATGCTTTTTTAGCACATCAGGCAAGTTCCTGTGAAGATTCTGTTTCCTCTCTTCAATAAAACACAGCAAACAGCTGACTCCTCTTTCCCAAGAACCTTTTGCTGCCTTTTGTCCCAATTTTTCCTGCGAGACAGCAAAGCAGAAAAATGGAGCAGGTAAGCCTTGGACTGAATAACCTGCAGGCCACCCCCAAGCCTAGTATTTATCCAAAGCAAATCATATCACTGGTGAAACATTTCAGAAATCTGATTTTGAGTGCAGGGAAAAGTCACCACCTTATCCACAATCCCAGACTATACTTCGACAGAAGAATAGTTTAGAATTCTACTTGGTTGGTCTCCCAATATTTCTTTGCATCCCTAAACATAGATAGCTCAAAAAGTTTTTGCTTTTCTACTACGGGTGAAAGAGGCCCTTGGCTACCAATCTATCCAGACAACAGGTTGTTTCTGTTCTTGTACAGACACAGCCCTGTTCTCAGTTCATGCCAATGATTTGGTATCTTTTTGGCTCAGATGCAAAAATGGAATCTAGTCAGGTTCCCCCAATCTCTATTCTTCAGCCACAAGACCCTGCTAATCAAGGGAAATCTCTAGGCCTCCTCAAAGAAGAACACTCAGTGCTTTAGTATCACTTGCATACAGATTCCTGCTTGAGAGATTCCTGGCCTAATGGGGATTTCTCGTAAGTGATGGGGTTTTGCAGTTCAGCCTGGTCCAACAGGAAGTTTGTAAAGGAGGCTAGAGTGTCTCTGTGCTTCTATGTTCAGCTAAATTGTTGCTTTCAGGTAGTCATACAGAGGGGTCTGGGGTGAGGTTAAGCTGTCAGACACAGGGCTAGCAATCAAAAAGGTAAACAGCTGTACAGAGATGTAGACAAAAGTAATTCCTGGTTACCAAATTAAGATGCCATCTCATAGAGGGTAACTGAGAACAACCATATTTGCCATTACATAGGACACAATAACTGGATGGGATATAAACAATTGCTTCATAGATTAAAGGAAAACACACACATGTGCAAATTAGTGGGATACCTTTTTTTACTGCCAGAGATTGGTGGACAAGATGGACCACTGTTCTGATCCATCAATTTCTATATTCTAATCATAATTCTGTCACTCATCTCCCCCAACTATATGGAATATTATGTTTCCTTGGCTGCAACTTCTGGACATCTTGATTATCAGTCTTACTTCCAAGACAGGAGACAATTATTTTTCTAGACTCCAATTCAATTGTCTGAAGGGATTTTTTTTAAGTTAAGAACCAGAGTGTGCTAGCCACAATACAACAAGAAAATAGCTCTTGTGATAGCTACAGCAGAGAAAAACAAAAAAAAATAAAACCACAACAAACAGCCCTCATCATAGTTTTCGACATTGCAATGCATTCGTTATCAAATGGAGGTATACATGTTTTAACCTTTTCTGCTCTCATTTTGCAGCACTGGTATTTTATTCTTTAATATAACTTTTCTTACCTGCACAAGTAAGAGTTTTATATTTAATAGAGACTTTTAATTTCAACTTTCTAGCTAACTACTTGAACTTTGGCTATGGAATAGAAACAGTAAGCACCAAAAATAGCAGCTACATTTTTAAATGGGAAACAATAGCCACACTATAGAACTACTGTATATCAAATGGGAAGGGGCAAAAGTAAAGGAGAAATGTCAGACTTTTTCAAATGATCAAAAGTTAACATTTTCCTGAATGCCTTTCTAGCATTAGTTTTAAAAAGAAGTTATACTGAAAAGCAGTCTAAAGAAAAAAAATCTAAAACTATAAAACAAGTTAATTTTGGATATAAGCTTAAGTACTTAATTGATCAAGTGCTGGCAACAGTGAAAATATCAAAAACTATTCAACAACAGCAGCAACAAGAAAAACAGCATCTGCTTCAGAAAAAAATTAAACTGAAATACAGCAAAAATGAGGACTTCAAAACATCTTCTAGCAATAAAAGAAGACTGAAAAAAAGAGATGTAACCCACCCACCTGAAACCTGATTTCTGTTCAAGAAACAGACTAATTTCATTTTAAGTATGCAGGAGAATTAGCACAAAGTTAACTGATGCAAAAGAGCTGCATCAAACATTATTTATTACCCTGAAAAGCGAAGTGGGGAGGGAGGGAGGAAATAAAAGGTTTTCTGCAGCCATTAACTCTTCCACTGTGCCTGGATAATAAGTGGCTAGCACACAGTTGACACTGTGCAATAATGAGTAATTTTAATTGTAGGTTAACCTGTACTTTCAATCACCTTATTTTACTTAAACCAGAAATCTCTAACATTATTTATATTAAAAACTTCTCAGTATTTAAATACCATTTATTTTTTGCAATATAGCACTATTGAGCATTCAGAACCTGACTTACAGAGCATTCAGGAATTGAAAGCAATGCAATTTCTATAGGGCTTATAAAAAAAGAAAAAGAGGAATACTACAATCAGGGCTCTCAAACAACAACTCAGCTTAGGATATCAAGAATAAAACCAAAGCAAGAGTGTGGTCTCAACAGGCTTCAGTTGTGCAATCTCATGTTTTAAAGCAGATTGAGAAAAAACTTGCTGCAAGCAGATTGTTCTTTCTTTGCTGTAGCGCAAGCTAATGCATCATTTAAAGGTAAGAGAAACGGGGTGGGGAGGAAAAGGTAAGAGTCATTTAAAGTCGAAGGTTATAACTGCTTAACTATCTGTATTTTGAATATTCAAATACCAGTCAAGTGGTAGTAATATTCAAGTTAATCAACTCTACTTTGCTTCAAAAACACTAAGAAGTTAAATATTTATTGCTAATTTTATATTTCCATTTATAATTCAGATTACTATGTAAAGCAAATGAGACACCAGGAAATCTATCCCTGGCTTTTTCTAAATAAGTGTCATGAAGCATTAATGGGTACTAAAACTGAAAATATCCACTACAATAGGGAACAGGAACAGCCAGAAGAGAGGAAGTTATGTTCCTGTCTTCCCTGGGAAAGGGAAGAGATTTTGAGCTCATTTGGAACAAAGTTGTTTGGCCCGTCATACTTTTGATTTCCCACAGGTCAAGCATAATAGTATACTTAGCCATCTCCTTTGCACATACCTAAGCCTTCCCCCTTGGCTGAAGCCATACAGCCTTCACATGTATACCGTTATCTCCATCATTTTCTACATGTACCCTATCCCCAAAGAACTTGGCAGTGCAGCATTAACTTTAACCTGGCTTTTTACGTGTACATCCATGAGGTTAGGCAGGCAAGAGAGAAGAGCTGCTTTCCCTACTTTGAATAGTAAAATACCAAGTCCTGAATCAAAGGATTGAATGGTGGAATAAATGTCTCCTTCCAAAACCCTGCTTTTTTTAAATCACTAAGTAAAAAGAATCCTATAAGGATCAGTATTGCTGTCATTTGGGAGTTACTAGGTAAAAAGAGATTACATAAATTCATTATAGGAATGGCTATAACATCTGAATCCTTAAAGCATTTTTAGTGAACTTATTCTTAAAGTGCAATTTCAAACTTCATAAAAGAAGTGCAGGACTTCTTTGCCTTCTCTCAGGAGGTTTTTGCCTTCTTACTAATGATTAAGAATTACACAAGACAAAGATTTCTATCATTACTTTTCATCAACAACAGGAAAGTCTCAGAAGTGCTATTTCTAAATTGTTCAAAACTGGTACAATATAAAAAGGGAAATCTATGTTCCTATTTCAAATCCTATATATGATACATAAGCAACACATTTAATTGCCATGGGCCTCCCCCATCATAAATCAAAAGAATAAGTATACTATACATTTATAAGAATATGAGCACCCAAACGAATATAAAATAGTTAAGGCAATGAAACAGCTGCCCAAATCAACCATAGAAAAATTTTCTAACTGCTTAAAACAAAGTATATGGTTACTTGAAATTAAGAACACTGTAGCAGTTGTGATGAAGTGTGCTAAATGCATTAGTCTTGTTAAATGAGGTACCACTGTAAACACCTAAACATGGGCATAGCATTATTCACTTGAGTTCCATTAAGATCACATTATCACTGAAAACAATTCAACAATATACACTATAACATGCATTACAGTAATGCTTCAGAGCCTTACTTATGGACCAGAGTCCCATTGTGCTAAATCAGGGGTCAGCAACCTGCAGAGCAACTTTAACTGGCTTGTTTAACCTGGACATAGGTAGGAGTGTAGGTCTAAGGACATAGACAGACAAGGTTCTTTGCGTGAATCTGATATCTTTTATTAGACCAACTTAAATAGCTGGAAAACAATTATTAAGCAAGTTTTCAGGTTCAAAAACCCTTCATCAGGCTAAGGAAGTTTCAGCAGTTGGTGTGTGCTCTTCCTGGATGGAATGAAAAGTAAAGAAGTCAGAGGCTGGGCTGGTATGCATACAAGACAAGTAGTCAGTGAAAATGTAGATGGAGGAGTCAATGGGTGAGAGACAGGCTGGGGGTGGGGGGGTAGAGAGAGAAAGAGAGAGAGAGAGAGAAGGGGGATGAATAGTGGAGAGATACCTGGGGAGTCAGATGTCAGGCAGGTTATAATGTGTCATAAATCCAATGTCTATATTTAGTCCATGATTTTTAGTATCCAGGAGGTTGATGAAGTGGAGTTCATAGGCTCGTCTCTGGGAAGTGTTTTGTAAGTTTCCTTTGAGAATCAGGACTGAGAGATTGGAGAGAGAGTGGTTTTCTTGTGAGAAATGTGACCCCACGGGTAACTGGGTATTCCTGTCTTTGATAGATTTCCGGTGTGCATTCATTCTGGTTCACAGTTGTTGTTTGGTCTCTCCTATGTATTTTCCATCAGGGCATTTGGTGCACTGGATGAGATACATTACATTTCTGGAGGCGCAGCTGTAAGATCCAGGAACGCTGATGGCTCTGTTGTGGGGTATAGTAGTTATGGGGGTGGTGGAGATGTGTTGGCAGGTTTTGCATTTCTTGTCATGGCATGGTCTGGATCCTTTTGGTGTGTTCTGGGCTTGAGGAAGTTTGCTTCTGGTGATGAGGTTAGCGAGGTTCAGTGCTTGTTTGAAGGCTAGGATGGGTGGCTCTGGGAAGATGTTTTTTTAGAGTAGAATCTCTTTCTAGTATGGGTTGTAATTGTTTGAGGATTTTCCATACAGGTTCGAGGTAGTGGTGATATGTCATAACCAGCGGTGTGAGATTTGTGGGGGATTTTCTTCTGTACTGCAGCAGTTCTTCACATGGTATCCAGGTGGCTCTTTCAAACATGCACTCTCTCTGGAGGAGTGTCATAGGTACATGGACATGGGTACCTGGACATAGGTAGCACATTAGCAGAAGGGACATATGCACACAGCAGTAGCCAGGTAATAAGTGCTGCTCTGTCAGAGTGAGCAGTATTAGTTCATCCCACCACTTCTAAAGGTTGCCGACCCCCGTGCTAGGCAATACACAAAAACTAGAGAGACATTAGTCAATAAGGTGCAAATCTACCCTGTTTTCTACTAATACACAAATTGGCAGAGACCCCCAAAGGGACCATGGCTTCAGACCTCTCTGGCATTGTCCTTTCTCCAATTGTCCCATGAAGCCAGCCTAGGTTTGGCTTCTAGAGAAGTGTAGAGGGGGAAATCCAGACTTAATCCAACTCTGAGATCCCGGCTTTTTGGTCCATGATCCTCTCTTCTGGTTTTCAGTGGCTCTGCCCCAGAAAGCTTCCTTCCAGTTCAGTTCCCAAGAGAAAGACTCTACTTCTCAACAGAGAGAAGTGTACCCCAAAGCTCCAAGCAGCAAAACAGACAGCTCTGTGGAGGCACTTATTGGGGCAAAGCCCCATCAGCCAGAAGTTCTCTTCCCCCTCCAAAGGCTAAGCAGCCCCTGTCTCCAACCCAGCCAAACAGCCCTAAACATCCCCAAGGTTAGTTCAGCTGTCTTCTCGCTAGTCCACACAGCCAGGATCCCCAAAGCTATTCTGCTGGACTACCTTCAGACTGACCCATGTTCCAAGTCACTACCCAGTTCCGTTGCTGCTCTGTCCATTGTCATGCTTATATCCCCCTAGTGGAAAAAAAAAATGGAGAGTCTATATAGTAAGCATCTTTCCTACCACTTTTACCTATAAAGTATTTTAGCAGACAAAATTAGAACTTGGATTATTATTACAAAGGATATTTAACAAAAAAATGCCATACAACCATGCAGCAGTAAATCTGCAGAAGCTGAAGTTTTCAAAGGATGAAACAGTTAATTTACTCAAAGTTATTGCAATATAGGTCTAAATTTATTAAATCTGATTTTTCTTTAATAACCTAAGCAATATATGACAAGATACATGGTTATGTAGTCATGAACACCATCTTGAAGCATTGTGAGACATGAAGTCAAAGCATTCAAAAAAGCATGTGATACTGTAATTGCACACCCTGGAATGTAATACCACACTTAGAAAATGGTTATTTTAATGATTAGGCTAATGAGTTCTGAACTTCCAACCTATGTGGATACAGTTTCATAATTACACAGCTTGAAATCCTCATCAGCAAATCCAACTGCTTCTGAAATCTAAATCATTTTATAACCTTGAATAATGCATGGCACCTCTGCAGCAAGAAATTAAAACAAATTTCATAAAAATGCAGAGATTCATAATCTATATTCTACAAGAAACTTTGAGTTACTAAAATAAATGTTGCTTAATAAGTACTATGATGATAAATTTTACCCTTGAAAGCTCATGGTTCAGACTGCATCGCAGCTAACAAACTGCTTGCTTTTGAAATAGTTACATACATGACAATAGTACATAGCATACAATATTACAGAAAGACCTAAACTGTACAACTATTTTTTTAGCATGCAGCAGTGACCACGAGATCCTTCTTTTTTTATACAGCATTTGCCCTTTTTTTGGCGGGGGGGGGCGTGGGGGGGGAGAGGGAGAGAGCGAGATCACATACCAATTTAGTTCAAGAAAAGTTTAGCAAACTAGGGTTCATGGAGTCTATCCGCAACTAAACCAGACAAAAATGCATTACTTTTACATACCTTCAGTACAAAGTCCAGCGAAACTCACTGTGTTTTAACATAACATAGCTGTTTTGTGTCTTTGGACAGGTCCATACACATACATCTTTGGTTCCTTTACTTCTAGGTAAAATACGGTCTCCAAAAAGTTAATGATTACAGTGCAATGCAATACTTCTAGCGAGGTAGAACCAAAACACAAATTATTTAAGGTGTGCAAATATGTTAGCCTCAAAAATTGTTTATACTTTGACAGTCAAAAATTTGCTAAGAATATTTAACTATAACATTTACTCATTTTTTCCTCAGTGGGAATAAAGATTTTTCAAAACAAGAATTTAAGTAAAAGGAGAAGTATAAACAAGCATTTAAAACTCACAAGCAATCAACTCTGAAATGTCATTTTATTTATTATACAGCGGTAATATTTTATCCTCAGACATACATTGTAGATATAAAAAGGGAAACCTAAGATTGCATATCCTAAATGTAATGGAACTGAAAATGGGAATGCTGCATCACAGCTTTAAGAGTTGCAGTGATACTCCTAAAAGAAATTCCAACCCGTTATCTTTATTGAAAACTTATAGAAAATAATGCAAAATTGGAAAAGAATGGGTTTTTATTATCAAATCTCAGTCAAACAAAATGTTAAGATATACTCTTTCTATACCCATAACCCCAACAGTAGATAGTTACTGCAGCTGTATAGAAATGAGAGAGCAAATGCTGAAGAACTGGGAAGAAGAGTATCATCTGGACTAATATGTAAGCCCATTTTGGCAGGAATATTAACTGTTGGCTCAAAACCACACATAAGGCTCCCCCCACCCACCAAATCATTTAAAACTAGTTTTAGCTAGCTATTACAACTTCCATTTCCATCCTGAAAGTCCCTAGCTTTAGAACCAGCAATCTCTGTAACAGCTCATTAGCACAGGGAACTAAAATGTAAGAGCTACCTCTTGAACAGCAGTTTCCCAAAACAAGACACACAAACTTTTAATGCCGCTAAGACGCTGGCAGAAGCCCAAAGTAAATTGTGAAAGGTTTGAAGCATATGCCAGTTTTCTAGCATGTTTCAAGCAAGATTTAATGGCCAGTGAAAGCAGATATGTTAAAACAATGATTTTGCTGTGGTATTAATCAACTGGATGTCATAATAAAAGACTGTCAAAAATTCAATCCTGAACAGCATTCTACACCATATAAGGAAAAGCATTCATATATAGATTTCTTTAGAAATAGACATGTCTTAGTACAGGTTTCACAAAAAAGTAAAGAGAGTTTTGGTTATACTACAATCAGCCTGCATTATCCTGGATTCATCTCAAAATGAAAATTGTTTTAGGCCCACTTTACCAGATATTATAACCTGCTAAAATATACTCTACATTGTTTCATCCATTTATCTTCTATGCAATTTATTCTTCACATCAGAGCCTTTCACAGAGACGAGGCAAATCTGATACCTCCTAGGTAACTTGGAAAAAAAACCATGATAGACTACAATTCACATCTGTATGGTCAAAAAATTCTCAGCTAACACAAAAATCGATCCCTGCATGTCTACCTTTTCATTTTAAACTGAACTTTTATAGTTTATATAATTTGTGCATATAAAAACTAGAAAGAAAAAAAAAAGAAAAAAGTCAAATTTCAAACAGACATTCAATCACCAAAAAGAGTTAGAAAGAGCCCAAAGACAATATAAAATAAACATAAAATGCTCATACCACAAATAATAGTTTAAACCAAACTCAGCCAAACAGAAATATTTTCTACACTTGCTTGCAAAATATATATGAGCATGAGATTCATTTTAAGCAAATAAATTGGTCACCTGTAAAACGTTTTATGCTCAGTCAACATTGGTAACCACTTAACTTCTTTAAATGGAAGTGTCCACTTGAGGAAGAAAAAGCAATGTGTAAATATTCTAACTACTCAAGCCCCTGCCATTGATCGTTGCAGTATTGTTCTTATAGTAGTAGGCGATATTTCATTTCACTCAAGTAAAATTCCCCTCAATTGCTTCATACTCTTCCTTACCTTTTTAATTCAGATAACTCTTTTCAAATGGTCATCTAATTTTGCCATTATTAAAATCCGAGCCTTCTCACTGTTCAACAGCTCCAACACCAATGCTCAAATTATTACATTCCCTGGCAAACGGTCTTAGTAAGTCTTTTCCCATATTCTACATTTACGTTCTCACAAGAAATGAGAAAAAATAATTCTTTAAATAAACGAATACTTGAATAAGAGCACTGGATAAAAAATGTTCAAAGTTAGACAAGATGCCATGTAATTAAAAGTCAATAAGCATAGAGCATTGTACAGCAGTAATCTATCTTGAGAACAAAATCAATTCTGAATAGCTAGACCAGGAGTGGGCAATTATATGGGCTGGATGCGGGCGCTTACAGAGTTCTGGTGAGCTGCTGAAAGCCAGGTCAGCACCTCTATCTTGCGCGCGCACACACACACACACACCCCACCCTGCCCTCAATAGTTCAAATCTAAGTGGATCTGCCTTAGATCCACTTAGATCTAAGGGAGGAGGCACAATTGTGGGATTATGCATTAGATCCAACTGTGCCTTACTGCCAGCTTCTGGAGCTTGATCCTGGGCTCCCCCTGCATTGGCAAGAAACGAGCTCCCACAACTAGAAGCCCCCTTTGCTGAGGAGGCTCCCAGCTGCAGGGAGCCACATGCAGCCAAGACTAAGCATCCCATGCCTGGTGGGGCTCTCAGTCCCAGCTGCACCACATGAGCAGCCAGGACCAAGAGTGCTGCACCTGACAGGGCTCTTGGTCCTGGCTGCACTGCAGGGACTGAGAACCTTAGCAGGTGCAGGACTCTCAATCTTGGATGTCCATGTGGGCCCAGGGATTTCACGTATCCCTGAGCCTTGGGGGTGACAACAACTGCAATCCCCAGGGTTCAGGGGTGTTGTGCTGAACATGGTGCACCCCTGCAGCTGGGAGCCCTATCAGGTGACAGGGCTCCCAGCCACAGAGGAAATCCTGCAAGTTAAAACATGTGCAAGTTAAAGCTCGACAGCAACCAGATATAAAGTTAGTACATATTTTCAACATCTAACTTCATAGCTGGTTGGAGCTTTTTATTGTGTGCTAGCTACTTTTCACATGTAGCTGGTTTTAAGGTAACTGTGCAATTAACCAGTTAATTGTACAATGCCTGTAACATGCACAGGGTCCCTCCTAGAAAAATATCGTGCCCAGAAGCCTAACTAGGGAGTTTTGCACCCTAGGCAGAGATGGCAGGATGTGGGAGTCATGCCAAGCACCTAAGAGCAGCAAGGGGAAGGAGAGGTAGCAAGTGGAGAGGTATGAGGGGGACAAGCACAGGAAGGTGTTACCTGATAGAGGCTGCTGTCAGGACTGGCTCCCTACACAGTACCACGCTGAGGCACGGGCTGGGATTAGCACCCTGCATACAGCCTCACTTGGGACAGTTACCTGCATGCTGCCTTGCTGGGCCAGGGCTGGGGTTAGTTCTGTGCATCCTGCCTGGCTGTGACTGCTGGGGTGCAGGCCAAAAGCCTCACCAAATTAAAGCTCAGGGATGATGTCCTCATCTCACCCATCCTAGTTATGCTACTGATCATGCCAGTCATTCCCAGGAAGTAATCTCAACTGGGAGCAATGGAGCATATAACGCATGTCCCACGGGTCTTTGTCTATGAGAAAATCCTCTTCAGTAAGTGCCATGCCCAATAAAGTAAAGGGTAATACACAAAATGATCAATCTAAACCCTATGGGACTGAGTGACCACTCAAAGACTGAAGTACAGCACATGATAGGATTTGCAGTCACAAATGGCACACAATTCACAATTGGCTTGAGCCTTCTACTCTTCCAAATAGGGGTGCACCGATAAAGATTTTTTGGGCTGATACTGATGGCCAATTATTAATGAGCCATATCAGCCAATACCAATCTGGTTCCCAATATGCAGTCAGGCTGGTAAATCGAGGCAGGGGGGCAGGATGAGGGTGCAGATCAAGGCCCCCACAGAGTGAGCGTCTGGGGCAGGCACTGCCCAGCCAGGGTGGAATGCGGTGGGGCACGGCGTGGGATGGAGCAGCTCATGCAGGGGGCATGAGGGAGAGGGGGCAGCTTCCACTGCTGTGCACATCACGGGGAAGGCATGGGGAGGGGCACATGCCACCCAAATCTATGCATGGGGCAAAGGCGGGCTGCCTGCTGCAGCCTCAAAGCTGGCGGCAGGGATTGGGCTTTTTCTGGTGGGGGGGGGTGAGAGTGGGGCAGGCAGCGCTGGTGGCACTAGGAGTGGGGGCCAAGACAAAATTTTAGGGTGGCTGTAGTCCTCCCCCACAGCTCCTTCTCTCCCACAGACTTACCAGCCATACACTGCTCTCCAAAACTCCTGGGCTGCACTCCTGGCCATGTGCGTGCTGCAGCTGTGCACATGCACACAGCATTTAAATCAGCAACACTGTCGGCTATATCAGCCAAAAAAAGCCAATTGCCAATAATGTCAATCTTCCTTTTTATTTGTGCTGATACAATATGGACCAATGTACCAGTACACCTCTAGCTAGCTTCCCTTCACTATGCATCAAGGGCTATACAAACTTGAGGTGGAGATAAAAAGAATTCTCCCAGTAACCAGGTGATCCTGGCAATCAAATGAAGTTTCACATAGGCACCATACCTTTATTAATTTCCAAATTAAAGGAATCTATTCAGCTACATATTTAATTGCTTTTAAATCGCTCTAAGGTTTTAAGCTAATTTACTATGACCTTGTGAGCCAGTCTAACATATAAATATGACATGGACAAAGGGGGTTTAACAAGCCTGATGCACCCACTATCTTGTAAAACTGGTTTCAAACTATTATTCAGAAAAAGCAACAATTTAAACAAATAAACAAAAAGAAACACAATACCAACACTTTTTCTTTTAGAGTACATTGCATAGGATCATCCATGTTTCCTGCAAGTCACAGTACACTTAAAATGTCAATGGTATCTGCAATGCTGCTTTCCTAATAACTTAGTATAGGTATCTCAAGCTAAACTCCTTAAAAGTTAATCTAGCCCAGGGTGGGAAAAAAGCAGCCCAGGGGCCAGGTGCGGCATGCCAGGCCATTCTATCTGGCCTGTGGGGCCCCTAAAAAAATTTAGAAAATTTAATATTAATCTGCCCTGGGCTGTCATGTGGCCTTCCATGGCTTGTCGAAACTCAGTAAGTGGCCCTCTGTACAAAATAAATTGCCTGCCCCTGATCTAGCCTGTATGAAATTAGTCACATGACATAACAAGCTAACTGTACAGAGAAAGAGGATTAGCAGAACAGGCCATGTCCCCCCATATTTAACTACCTCAAGTATCAGCAGTAATCAACCTTTTAAGTCAGGAATAGCAAACTCATCAGGTAATGAATGGCATGGTGCCAGTCTGTGGATCCGATATGGCCTGTGGACCAGCCCAACAAAACTCATCCTTTGACCACCCTACTTTAACTAATCTTATTAGGTGATGCCTGTGCATAAGCCGTGAAGTTGCTCTGACACGATGTAATTACAGCATGTTGGAGTGGACTCAGTTAATCAAGTCTGCTGGAGTGTGGTAATTAGCATGCTCCAGCCAGCCTCCAAGTCTTGTGTATCAGAATCCCTGTGCTTCAAAATGGCAGTGGAGGCACTTTACCTAAAGCCCACTGAATGTTTTAGATATCTTATAGAAAAAGACAATTTTTTTTTCATAACTAGAACACCATTTTTATTTGCCATTAGTATATTTTTTAAACACAGAAGCAACTACAATACTTTCTCTGTTTGTACCACTCCTTCTTTATTGTATTTTCCAGATCTAGTCACAGAAATAATTTTAGTGACTGCTGCTGTTCCTATGATATTCTTAAGGAGTAATGATATGATTGTGTGCTATCGAGTCAATGTTTCTTTTCTGTGACTCAGTGACGAAAAATTTTACCATCAAAATGAGAATTCAAAACAATACACATGCAAGTCAGGTATATCTTCACTAATACTTTTAGTTTTGTTATTTTTAAGATTGTACAGAATATCAAAACTTTCATGTATCTTATTCCTTCCATTCTTTAAAAGAACGACATTTAATACAGTCGAACTTTTGGTATGCCTCCAGAGAGGTGGATATAATGATATAATGTATTGTGGGAATACTATTTTGGTAGGGTCTTGTGGGGTAGTAAGACTAATTTTTCAAAGATATGGCTAGCCACCGCTTTCAAGATTAGATCGCAAGCAACAAAAACTTCAATTACAGGGTTATTTCCATGGTGATCCCAACTCTCACCTGCCACATCTTCGTGTAAAAAGGATTTCTATCAGGAGGGTTGAATTTTAAACACCACTAGATAACCAGACCTATGTTAATTTCTCTTGCGGCACTGAACTCTTGAAACTAAAGGAAAGGTTTTACTTGCTTCTGTAGGGCTCAGACAACTACTCTCAATTAGTCCTCACTCTCTTGGTAGTTATTCTGGCCCCGGCACCACGTACACATCAATGTTTCTTCAGCCAGAGCCTCTCCATCTAAAAAAACTCCTCAGAGTCTTTCAGCCAGCTAAATGTCTGTTCTCTATCGCTGTAGCCATCCCACCTGCCTGTCTGGGCTCTGCCTCATGCTACGTCTCTTTCTTTCCCCCCCATCTGGGTCCTTCCCAGTCTTTCCCTCTCTCTGTGGCTGTTCTAACTTCATGGAGCAGTAACTCTGGAAATGTGACTCCTGGGAAGCTCTCTTTTCCTTTGCTGGCTCCTGGCTGCTCCCAGGAAGCATCAGCACCGTCATCTTCTCTTCCTTACAGGTCTACCCCTACAAGCTTCTGCCAGAACTTATGGCATTCAGTGATCTTTCTTTTTCCTACCTCTAGTGTAGGATCATCTGTAAATGTAGTATTGTGTCTTTGCTGATATTGTTCATTTTACTCATGGGGATGATTGTGCTTTGTACTGGTTAAGCAAAGCATTGTCAATACAATTGCCTCCATACAAGGTAGACTTCACCTAAAGCAGTGGTTCTCAATATTTTTATAGACTCAAGGCACTCCTCAGTAAACTCAAGGTATCCTCCAGAAAATGCCAGCTCTTGTGAATTCCTATTTGAAATTTATGGATTCAAGTCCAGTTCTGTGTGCCCCATTTCAGGAGGGATATGGACAACACTGAAAGGGTCCAGAGGAGGGCCACCCGCATGATCCGGGGACTACAGGGCAGACCCTACATTGAAAGACTGCGGGACCTGAACCTGTTCAGCCTTCACAAGAGAAGGCTGACGGGGGACCTGGTGACTGTCTATAAACTCACTAGGGGGGACCAGAAGGGTTTAGGGGAGACACTGTTTCCCCTAGCGCCCCCTGGCATGATAAGGAATAATGGACACAAATTGTTAGAGAGTAGGTTTAGATTAGACATCAGCAAGAACTACTTCACGGTTAGGGCGGCTAGGAGCTGGAACCAACTTCCTAGGGAAGTGGTGCTGGCTCCTACCCTGGGGATCTTTAAGAGGAGGCTTGATGACTACCTGGCTGGACTGATTTGAGTCCAGTCTTTTCTTCCACCCAGGCGGGGTGTCAGACTTGAAGATCTACAAGGTCCCTTCCGACCCTACTTCTATGATAAGTTGCGAATGTTTCCATACTTAATAAAGCTAAGATTTCATGGGACCCATGGCACCCTTGAAAGGATCTCAGGACACTCTAGGATGCCTTATCACTCTGGCTGAGAATCAGTGACCTAGAAAGTTTGCCATTTAATTATAAAAATATGCTGCTCCTAGCATAGACATAAACATCATAAATCTTTGTTTTTTTTTTCATTTCAACAAAACATATTTTCAAAACATATTTTTGTCCAAACAAGTCTTCTTCAGATTCAGAGAACTGTCCCATCTCTACAGCTGTTTCCCTCCCAGCCACAAAATACTAGGATTCCACCCTACTAAGTAGCCTAAACCCCTTGCCAGCTACAAAAAAAAAATGTTAATTTCAACCCTCCCTACTACAGACATGCTGTGCAAATGTCAATAATCTCTTCATCACCTACCCACTTGTCTTCATACTTACAGTATAAAAGCTTGCCAGTAGTCCATCTGTGGCACCAGCAGTTTTCCTGCTGGCTGACATGGGCCTCCCAGCTCTTATGAGAAGAATTAGTACAACAGACTAACTGCCAACATACTCACTATAGTAAATAGTACCTGTTACTAATAGTTACTAACAGGGTAGTAGGGGATTTAGCAGAGGGGGGTCTTTGCTAGGCAGTGGGAAGAAGTGGCAACAGCAACCAAGTACTAGGGCTGGCATGCCTCAGAGCCAACCTGGGTCACTCCAGCCCACCACCAGAGAACACAGCTGACCCCTATACTACATGGTCCCTCATCTTGCTGGTACAGCTCTTTATTTTTGTAAATTTAGACTTTTGAAAAACAAACACACTCAAGTACTCCACAAAAAGAAAAAAAAAAACCCACAACCCTACACCCTTCCCCCAGGAATCTAGAATCAGCACAGGCAGTGGGGCAAGGGTTAGGGGTAGAGGAGGAATTAGATGCCTGTTCCGAGATCAAAGGCTGTGCATACGTGTGGGGTTTGAGTCTAAAATGATACGGCAAATCCTAAAATTTGGAAAACGGATCATGAGAGAAGATCTCGTTACTTATTCCTACAGTGTTTTAAAAGAATGCAACTTCAGAACTCCCAGTAGGATTAAGTTCTATTATAGACATCAAGTATCCGCTGCTCCCATTTAAGTTAACAGGAGTTCTGCAATTAACTTACAAAAACAGGAGCAGGATTGGGTCTTCTATTTTACACAGATTTAAATATTTCAAATAATTTGATGGAAATCTGGATAACACATGCTACAGTTTACAAAACCATAATTTATACAGCCCTATGGGGGGGGGAAAAAGTGTGTTGCCCAGGTATTTTATTACAGAATAAACTTCTGTAATCTGGTAGGTACCTTTGGTGGGTTTGTTTTTTTTAAGCAACTTCACTTCAAGGAGTAAATAAAAATCAGAGATATAAGCTGTTTTTAGCAAATCTCACATACAAATGTATTTAAATTTGCAGTATAAAAGTGTTTTAAAAAAAGTGCCCGGACCAAAATAAAATCCTTTGTTAAGATGGTAAGTTTTCCTTTGATTTGCACTTCCAATTAAGCATAGCCATAAAATACAAACACCAAGTAATCAGGTTGTGATTCACATGGTTTTTAAACAATCTGGCTCCAACCTTGACATCCAATTCATGGTCACAGTCCACTGAAACAACAACTGTCATTAAGATATTTTTATTGAGACCCAGAGAGAAGCTTTCATTATCAAGTCGATCCAGCTTAATTTAGCATGCTGCAAATATCTGCAAGTAGCTCAAGTTATCCCTTCCAATGTAAACAGTCATGCACTAGCCTACAGTCAAATTTCATCCATCATAGTGCTTCCCTTTTTCCAAACCTTTGTTAGAACATGATGGAAGCCTGAAACCAATAATCTTAACACACCCTACTTTCCGCTGAACAACCTCACCATTCTGATTATTTGCAAATGTACAGTAAATAAACTACATCATTCCTTATAATGAGATTTAGGCATGCCACTCTTGCCTTTCTCAGATTTGACAACTAACTCTGCAGCTTTCATTTCCTGATTCTGAATCAGTTTTATGTCCAAGACAGCATTTTGCCATCTTAAAAGCCTGCTGTGAAAGGCTTTTAAAAATGTATTATCTTTCTGATAGTTTTCCTTGATTCACTTTTTTTTAAATGCATACAAAGAATTTCAAAAGATTAGTGTGCATATTTTCTGTTGGCCAAAACTGGATCAGTTTATTGTTATTGTTGACATACTCTAGAGCATGGGTGTGAAACATATAGCCAGTGGACCCTCATGCCTCCACTCATCCCACAGCTGCTTCTAGGTCCAGAACTGGCCTGGAAAGAGCCTTGCAGTCCAGATCCTGGGGACATAGGTGAGTTTGATATCTCTGCTCTACAGTAATTTTAAAGTCATTTAAACTAGCTTCCCGGTCCTAAAGCAAAGCTTTATTAAGTCAATCATTCCATATATCACCTCAACATGCCTTTAAGTAGGTAAAACACATCCGTTACACATCAGTCCTTGTGTACAGTAGCTGAATTTAATCACAGATTGCATTATTTTGTTAGACGTCAAGCCACTACATCCATATACTCCTTCAGCACTTTCTAATAAACAGCCATCCAGTCCTGCTGGTTCTCCTACTCTATATCGGTTGCAATTTATATCAGTACACTCTCACATTTATGATCAAAAACATTTGGGAAAACCTTTAAACCTAAGCCATTAAGAAGTATTTTCCCCATGGCTCAGGACTTAATCTTCCTTGGAAAATTGCTACATATGGGCACAGCTTCTGCAAAGTACTAGTGGCCATCAGTTGTGATGACCCTGGCTGGTCTCTCACTTTTGGGGCCATGGAAGAGCATATTCCTTTCTGGAGCACACAGAGGGAGGATGGAAGAAAGTGATAACCAGAAGATGGTGCCCTTTTCTCTGCAGGTAAGTTCCACCCTAAGTGGAAGTTGTGAAATAACCAAACAGCAGAAAAATGGGACCCATTCTGTCTGAAGAACTGCTTTTGGAAAACTGCACTCTCTATTTCTTACTACTGAACCTGGAGCAGATGGAATCCCTGCTGAAATCTTAATACAGGGAGGAAAGGAGCTTACATCACAGCTTCATGCCCTCATCTTAAGGATCTGGAATGATGAGGAAATCCCATATGACCTCAGGGACACCATGACTGTGACCATCTTCAGGAAGAGAAACATGTCCTACTGTGGAAACTAGTGAGGGATCACCTTGCTGTCCACCACAGAAAAGATCACTGCAAGAACCCTTCTGAACTGTCTCCTTTCACAGCCTGAAGGGCTCCTTCTGGAATGGTAGTGTGAGTTTAGGGCATCAAGAGAGACAAATGAGATGATCTTCACAGCTCGCCAGCTGCAGGAGAGATGTTGGGAAAAACATAAGCCTCTTCACATTTAGCAGGGAACTCATCAGTAAACTAAATCACAAAAACAAAGCTTATGCAAAGTGGAAACTTGGACAAAATCGGGATAAGATCAGGAAGGCCAGAGTGCATTTGGAGTTGCAACTAGCAAAGGTAACAAGAAGGGTTTCTACAAGTGTGCTAGCAACAAGAGGAAAAATCAGGGAAAGCGTAGGTTCCTTACTGAATGGGGGAGGCAACCTAGTGACGGAGGATGGGGAAAAGGCTGTAGTACTCAATGCCTCCAACTCAGTCCTCACAGGCAGACTCAGCTCTCAGACTACTGCACTTAGCAGCACCATTTGGAGAGGAGATCAACAGTCAGTGGCAGAAGAACAGGTTAGGGACTGTTACTAGAAAAGCTGGGCATATACGAGTCCAGGGGGTCAGACAGGATGCAATATAGAGTGATGATGCGATTGCAAAGCTGCTGGCCATAATCTTTGAAAACTCATGGTAATCAGGAGAGGTCCCAGATGACTGGAAGTGGGCAAAAGTAGTGCTCACATTCAAGAAAGGAAAAAAGGAGGATCCAGGAAACTAGAGACTGGTCAGTCTCACCTCAGTCTCTGGAAAAATCATGGAGCAGATCCTCGAGGAATCCATTCCTGAGCACTTGGCACTGAAGGGGATTAGGAGCAGCCAGCACAGATTCACCAAGGGCAAGAAATGCTTCAACAACCATCAGTCTTACCTCAATCCTAGGGAAACTCTTTGAGAAGATCCTCAAGGAGCATATGTGTGATGGGCCGGCTTCAGGGATGATGCTCAAGGGCAACCAGCATGGTTTCATTAGGGGGAGGTCATGTCAGACCAACCTGATTGCCTTTTATGATCAGGTCACAAAAGCACTGGATGCAGGTGTCACCCTGGACGTAGTCTTTCTGGACTTCAGCAAGGCCTCTGACACTGTCTCCCACCTCATCGTCATTAAAAAAATTGGGCGACTGTGGCATTGATGCCTACAGATGGATTGCAGATTGGCTGAAGGGTCGTACTCAGAGGGTGGTGGTGGAAGGGTCATATTCGACCTGGGGGGAAGTGGGCAACGGAGTCCCCCAGGGCTCAGTCCTTGGCCCCCACTGTTCAATTTCTTTATCAGCGATTTGACGAAAGGGTGAAAAGCAACCTATTTAAATTCACTGACAATACCAACATTTGGGGTGAGGTGAGCACGCTTGTAGGGAGGGAAAGACTGCAGATAGACTTGGATAGGTTACAGGGGTGGGCTAACAAAAACAGGACGTGTTCAATACTGACAAGTGCAGGGTGCTGCACTTGGGCAATAGTAGCCAACAGCACGCTTATTAAGATGGGAAACTCCCTTCTTGAAAGCACGGAGGCAGAAAGGGATCTTGGAGTCATTACTGACTCCAAGATGAACATGGGCCGACAATGCGAGGTCACGGTTGGCAGGGCTAACCGGACCTTGTCGTGCATCCACAGGTGCATCTCTAGCGGGGCCAAGGAGGTGATCCTCCCCCTCCATGCAACACTGGTCAGGCCACAGCTGGAGTACTGTGTCCAGTTCTGTGCACCCCACTTCAGGGATATGGACAACATTGAGAAGGTCCAGAGGAGGGCCACCCGCATGATCTGGGGACAACAGGGCAGACCCTACAATGAGAGACTGCAGGACCTGAACCTGTTCAGCCTTCACAAGAGAAGGCTGAGGGGGGACCTGGTGACCATCTATAAACTCACTAGGGGGGACCCAGAAGGGTTTGGGAGAGACCTTGTTTCCCCTAGCACCCCCTGGCTAACAAGGAATAACGGCCACAAGTTGCTGGAGAGTAGATTTAGATTAGACATTCGTAAGAATTACTTCACAGTTAGGGCAGCTAGGATCTGGAACCAACTTCCAAGGGAAGTGGTGCTGGCTCCTACCCTGGGGGTCTTTAAGAAGGGGCTTGATGCCTACCTGGCTGGAGTCATTTAAGCCCAGTTCTTCTCCTGCCCAGGCAGGGGGGTCGGACTTGAAGATCTACAAGGTCCCTTCCAACCCGACTTCTATGATTCTATGAACCTGGATTGCCTTTTATGATGAGATGACTGGCTCTGTGGATGTGGGGAGATGGGTGGATGTGACGTACCTTGATTTGATCAAGGCTTTTGATGCAGGTCTCCCACAACATTCTCACAGGCAAGCTAAATACAGGCTGGATGAATGGACTCTAAGGTGGACAGAAAACGGTCTGGAGCATCAGGCTCAGAGGATAGTAATCAGTGGCTCAACGTCTAGTTGGCAGCAGGTATCAAGTGGAGCACCCCAAAGGTCAGTCTTGGGGCCAGTTTTGTTCAATATCTTCATCAACTACCTGGAAGATGACATAGAGTGCACCCTCAGCAAGTCTGCAGATGACACCAAGCTGAGAGGTGTAGTAGATATGCTAGAGGGTAGGAATAGGATTCAGAGTGACCTAGACAAATTGGAGGATTGGCCCAAAAGAAAATCTCATGTGGTTCAACAAGGACAAGAGCAAAGTCCTGCACTTAGGATGGAACAATCCCATGCACCAATACAGGCTGGGGGCTTATTGGCTGGGCAGAAGCTCTGCAAAAAAGGACCTGTGAGCTACAGTGAAAAATAAGCTGAATGTAAGCCACCAGTATGCCCTAGTTGCCAAGAAGGCTAATGGCATACCGGGCTGCATCGGTAGGTGTATTGCCAGCAGGTCAAGGGAAGTGATTATTCCCCTCTATTCAGCACTGGTGAAGCCTGTGTCCAGTTTTGTGTCCCCCACTACAGAAGGGATGTGGAGAAAGAGTCCAGTGGAGGGCAACAAAAGTGGTTAGCAGACTGGGGCACATGAGTTATGAGGAGACTCGGAGGGAACTGGGTTTATTTAGTCTAGAAAAGTAAAGACGGGGGGGATTTAATAGCAGCCTTCAACTACCTGAACGGGTATTTGAAAGAGGATGGAGCTAAACTATTCTTAGCAGTGACAGATGACAGAACAAGGAGCAACAGTCTCAAATTGCAGCAAGGGAAGTTTAGGTTAGATATTAGGAAGAATTTTTTCACTAGGAGGGTGAGAACACTGGAAAAGATTGCCCAGAGAGGTTGTAGACTCTCCATCCTTAGAGATTTTTAAGACCTAGCTAGACAAAGCCTTGGCTGGGATGATCTAATTGGGGATGGTCATATTTTGAGCAGTCGACTGGACTAGATGACCTCCTGAGGTCCCTTCCAACCCTCATTTTCTATGATTCTATGATATATGGCCTTCTTTACCTCACCAAAGCTTTCGACTGTCAGCCAAGAAAATGTTACGGGGAATACTTCTGAAGTATGGATGCCTATCAAAATTTGTCACCATTCTCTGTCTGCTCCATGATGGTATATGAGCAGTGGTTCTCTGTAATGGATCCATCACAGATCCCTTTGAGGTTAAAATGGGAGTTAAGCAAGTCTGCACCATTACTCCAACACTTGTAACATTGAGGCAAGGAATATTGAGACATCTGACCACCAACAAGCTTCTAGCCAGAGCAGAGCTAAACTACCAACCGATGGTAAGCTGTTTAACCTCAGCAGACTCCAAGCCAAAACCAAGACCACCCCCAAGTACAATCGCTGAGCTCCAGTATGCTGATGATGCTGTAGTGTGTGTTCATTCAGAAGCAGACCTTCAAGCAATTGTTCAGGTCTTTACCAAGGTATACAAGAAAACGGGATTGACATTTAAACACATTCATAAGACCAAGGGCCTCCACCAACAAGCTCCTAATGAACAGTCCCCAACCCTAGTAGTCCAGATCCATGGAGAACACCACTGCCCGTACTTCAGAAACCATCTCTTGCAGAAGACTGACATCAACGGAGAAATCCAATATCACCTCAAACGTACAAGTGCAGCTTTTAGACTCTTGAAGAGAAATGGGTACTCGAAGTCAGCAACATCAGATCCGAAACTAAGTTCGTGGTTTATCAAGCAGTTATGATCCCCACCTTGCTGTACAGAGCTGAGATGTGGACAACATACAGGAGACATTTAAAGTTATTGGAGAAGTACCGTCAACACTGCCTGTGGAAAATCATCCAAATCCAGTTGGAAGAGAGACATACTAATGTTAGCATTCTCCCACAAGCAAACACCATGAGTACTGAGGCAATGATCACCTGACTTCAACTTTGTTGGGCCAGCCATGTCATTCAGATGTCTAACTCCAGAAGCAAGTTTTAGTCTCTCAGTTCAGCCAAGCTGTGCACTCAAGGAGGGCAAAGAAAGTGCTTCAGGGACATTTTCAAAGCCAACTTCAAAAAAATGTAACATTAATGTCAATTCATAGGAGACTATTGCCCAGGACCACCTGAAAAGAAGGAAGAGCCTGCTGCAGGTACCTCAGTACTTTGAAATCGCTTGACAACAGGAGATGGAAAAGCGGGAGCAACAGAAACAGCATGTTGTGGACCAAATCAAAAATCCAGCACTACCCACCCCACATAGAAACACATGTCCAAGCTGCAATAGTCTGTTAATCCTGGATAGGCCTCATCAGCCATCTTCAGACACACAGACAAGATAATCATGGAAGACAAGCATCCGCGACTGTGAGGGATTGCCAAAGAAGACTACTAAACCCTTCATGTTGCTCACCCAGATTTCCCCTTACCATCACCATGACTCTAGAATGAGAGGGCATAGAGATAAGCAGAAGCAGAAGGGAAGCTAGAACAGCAGCAGGCTAATCTCCAACATTATTGGACTGTGCTATCCACAGACTCCACCACAGCATGTCCATCCTAGGGCCAAGCCACTTCTTCAGTTCCTTCTTAAGGAAGGAGGAAGAGTACATTTTCTTTGGCCTCCTCTCCATCACAAAGAAGAGAGTCAGAAAAGCAGACTAAAGAGGTCCACAAAGATGAAGGAGGCCTGATCAGAAACCCCTTTTTGTAAAACAATACTGCCACTATTAATGTGATCCACTTTATCAGGATCTCTCCAGACAGCTGCTATGTAGAAAGCATAAGCTATGGAGAGTAGATGAT
Organism: Crocodylus porosus; assembly: GCF_001723895.1. Taxonomy (NCBI): domain Eukaryota; kingdom Metazoa; phylum Chordata; order Crocodylia; family Crocodylidae; genus Crocodylus; species Crocodylus porosus. The sequence goes on along the minus strand of NW_017728949.1, from coordinate 5,100,073 downwards.
GCATTAAGAGAAAACTATTTAGCAACAACAGGCAGCAGAAATGACTGAACTAGACCCAAGAGCAGCAATATCCAAGTCCCAGTAAGGCACCACTTCTCACAGGCAATTTGAGGATTGATTAAAAGATATCTTTACTAGGAGAGGAATGCTTTTCCAAGGAGTAATTGATATTCTATTGAATAAATGCCTCTGCTCACTCCACAGCACCAGTCCTTTCTAACAAGCTTTTCTATTTCCCCTCATGTCCGCACACACACACACACCCCTCTAAAGTCTGCAGATTTCCCTTTCTAACCTTAGCAAATTAACTACCAGTCACAAGAGGCATCTATACAGTCAAAGCCACCTTTTCTCTGTGTCCCATTTCAGATCATTTAAGTAGTTCATAGAGATACAAAAAGGGGAGTGGGGGCAAGACTTGATACCAAACCCAAGAGCTAGCCATTTAAAATCTGTCAAGCAACTGATGTTTGAAACCAAGAACTAAGCACTTCTTAGAACTAAAATTTCATCTAAAAATGAAAGTTGTGTGTCAAGTGTTTGGTACATATTCAAACCATTGTGATGTAAATGTTATGTTTAAAAGAGAAGTTAACTAAATTATCCTTTCATAACTAGGCATAGACATGTTCACAGCACACACAAATCTACTGAAATCCAAGATTTAGACAAAGGTCATGTATTCTTTCACATTAGAAATGACTGACAATATAATAACTTTTCTATTGTTCAAAAAGGGCTCTAATGCTTGCTAGCTTTTAAAGCTGTTACTCTACAAATTTAAAATGTCCAAAAAAGAAATAAAACCTTCTTCTTTATATTAGTAAAAAAATATTATAGCAATAGCTCCACCTTGCGAAAGACTTAAGGGCCTATAACAGACCTCAAGACGACCTTAAAATTATGGAATCCTACCTTGTCACTTCAGAAAGGAAGAATTTTCAAGTCAGTGACAGCCCATTAACTGTTGTATTTGTATTTCTATATTACACTTACAAATCTCAATATGGTGGAATACGCACTGATAAAATACCAGTGAAACTTGACCACAAAATTGAAATAAAAAACTCTACCGTCATTTAATACTATATGTAATATTGAAACCATAACTAACAGATGATAGAAAAATTATACCTTTTTTAGCCAAATAACTATTCTAATAAGGAGAGCTTTTGTACCAAAATTAAGATGTTGTATGAAAGTGGTCACAGCTGAATTTTCATAGGAGACAGATTCTTAAAAAAAAAAAAAGAGAGAGCACCCCTTTGCTCAAAAGGAAGCTCATTTAATTCAAGTAAATGCTACAGATTCTGATTACGTGTTTAATTCTGGAATTCCAAGATGGAGAGTCACAAGTCTCTAAACACTACTGTAATAGATTTTAAACAGTCTAAAGCTGTTCTGCAAGAAACTGGACAAGTAAAGGACAAGAGCCAACAAATGAACAGAGTAAACCTATCCTCCTTACAGGCATATCTACATTAATCCTAGTTTAAGTAACACAAGCATGTTTCTCATGACCAGAATAGACCAGCCCTTTCTTTGCAACTGAAGAGTTGCAGTTTGAAGTCCATTTTCCATTTAACAATTATATTACAATAAAGACCACAAAATGTTAACAGTAAGCAAAATCCAAGCATACTTTGCCTTTTTTTAACAAATTATGGAATATATAAACTCTGTTTGCATTGACCAAAAGTATAGGTATAAACTATATTTGTATCTCCATTTTCAAAGAAAATATATGGTCTTCAATACAACCACTAAAGTATTTGGTTCAGTACAAATAATAAGGTTTAATTATTATGCTAGGTGAAATGTATGTACAATACACATGGTCAGACTAAAGGAGTGAATGGTTCTTTCTGTTCTTAGTATATAATCAGCTTTACTTACTGATTTTATTTGCTTTCCTCCACAAAAAGTTGATAAACCCTCCTCTAATTGACAATGCTCTCAACAAAGTTACTCTCCAAACTCACATGAATGTCATAAACGAAGAAATAAGCAAACACAGTAATGTGTCTTCTTGATTACATGATGGTTTCTACAAAACCTGCAGAATAAGAATGATGCAATGAAGAGCCACAAGAAGTCCTGTTTGTGTAACAGCCATGCAGAAAAGAAAGATGCAACAAAACAGCTAATACTGGATTAATACCACTAGATAATAAAAGGTTTTATGCCTTATTATGAAGGTTTTCTGTAAGATGTTGGAAACCTGGAAACCATCTGTGGCAGAAATCTGGAGCAGGCTTCAATCAACTAGGTAAGTCCTCAACACTACATAGATGTTCTGTACACTTGCTTGTATGCTTTCGTTAAAGAAGAATTATGTAAGGAAGTTAACTAATTCCTATAAGTACCCATCAAAATACTATCTAGGTTAGAGTCAAGGCTTTTAAAAAACTGATGGTTACAGGGATGGATGATTTTCATTCTTATGAATCTAATCACTTACTCTGTGAAGCCAAAACATTTTTTAAGAGATTAAAATAAATAGTGGAGGTAGGTAAAATTAGATATTCAATTTCTACATACAGATAGATCATTGAAGGCAACATAAGTCTGCTTTTCCAACATACCATAAAAAGGATTCTGGGTCTTGCAATTCATATTTCTATTCTATGTCACTACTACCCCAGACACTGCTCTTGGATTTAGCACATAAAAACAGGTCTGGAAACTTTATGAGGAGTTATTTCTCAAGTGCTTTGCCATAAACTACAGAAGTTATATCGACTTTTAAAGTACCATATTTACTTGCACACAAGACTGCCCCCCCCCCCGCATTTATCATGAAGGAAAAAGTTTTGTCTTACATTTGCTTACAAAGAAACCTCATTACATTGTCCGTCATTAAGCTGCTGCCAAAAGCAGCCTGTGCCCAGTAATGGAAACCAACTATGAAGTTGATTAAATGTAGCCAACACTGAGCATGACCATAAAAAGCACATGGTCCATATTGGGCAAACATATTGACAAACACATTGATAAGAACCTACCACAAGGGTAGGTTGGTGCAGCCAACCTGAATAACACACATGGTACCCCAATGAGTACACTTCCCCTTAGTGCCGACGTTTTTTTTCATGTCATGGTGAGCCACTACACTGAATACATTTCGACTTCTACAGCTGGACTATATCCTTCCTTCCCCTTTCCAATTATTCCCATTTCTTCACTAGCCTCAAGTGTCTGGTAAACATCACCAAACAGGGCCTCAGACAGCTCATCCAGAATCCCTCTATCACTCCCTTACTCAGCCTGTCACATATGATTAGTGCAGCCCTGCCCCCCATGAGGTAGAGCCAAACCAGGTTGCCCTGTGCTTCATTTGCATATAAGTTTTTGGAGGATCCCAGAATTCATGATAAGAACACCTGGTTCCAGTCAGAAGTGAGGGGCTAACTACCACATAGAGCACGAATCCTTTCCGGGGGGGGGGGCTATCTCGAGTAGACACACAGAGCAGTACTGAGCTATGGGGTCACCATGGCTAGAACACTGCTGACTACTGCAGCCCAGCCCAATGAACTACAATAGATGGTAAATCATGAACCTCTTGACTTTGGACTGATCTCATGCATAGTCTGTATTATATATAAATAGGTACAGAAAAGTGCTGCTTAAAAGTGTGCTTAAGGAGTATTTGTGCTAAAATTTACAGCCTTTTCAAAAAAGGTTAAATGTAGGGCTGTGTGAAGCTTTGGTCGGCGATTCAATTCAGCGGGCATTTGGCCCAAGTTTCAGAGGCCAAGACTGAATCAAATCAGAACCCTCCAAATCGATTCAGACAGATTTGATGATTCGGACATAGAAGCAGCTTTAAATGTTTTTTCTACATACCTCAAAGTACCAGCCAGCTCATGAATGCTGAGATGCTGGGGCAGATGGAGCATCCCACGAAAGCATGAGGGGGGGTCCCCAGTGCACTTGGCAGTGGGCCCCGAAATAAACCAGAAGCACTTCCAGTCCACTTCTGGGTCCGCTGGGAAGCACACAGGTGCCCCCCCGGCTCAGCAACTGGGGCCTTCTGGGTCGGGGGGGGGACCTGGAGTCCCCCACGGCTTAATCGCCAAGCTGGGGGGGGTCGGGGGGGTCTCCTGTGTCCTTGGTGGCAGAACCGGAAGCGGACCGGATGTACTTCCAGTCCACTTCCGAGTTCACCACTGAGCATGTGGACGGGGGCCCCCCTGCACTCCCGTGGGATGCTCCAACTGCCCCACTATCACAGTGTTCACAAGCCACACCTCATACCTCAAGGTACACAGAAAAAAATTGAAAGCTGTGTCTATATCCAAATCACCGATTCTTCAAATCGGCACCAAATCTTCAGATCTGGATTCGGCCGAACAAATCACAACAATGAATCAAATCAACCAGTCAAATAACTGTCCCCAGTTTGGGTCAAATCCAAATTGAATATGGCCTGTTTCACACACCCCTAGTAAAATGTATCAATTGTGGATTGTTATCCAAAACAGTACCATTAACATGGCTACATTAAACTGAAATATATGAACCACTGTTTCAGTTTTACTGTAAGACGGCCTAATATGATCTCAGTGGCAGCCTCACATGCTCTCCAAACAATGTACAATTCAATGGAAAACATTTAGAGACTATAAATTTCATTAGATGCCTACTTTAAATGCATACAATGGACTATTTTCTTGCAATTGCTAATTCAGTGAAATACAACTAATCTGGAATGAAATGCTCTAAAGCCCTCACTACCACTCACCATATAATTACTTTCAAAATGTATAGATTTTTTTAGCATTAGTTAAAATATTTAGTATTATAAAGGAATCTAACATTTTGAACTGATAATCATTAGAGGCAGCAAGTCAAATCTAAGTGCAAAGAAACAGTTTCCATCTAACAAACAGGAATCCCTCTTCCCTCTCATTTATATTTGTACAAAGTAGTTTGCAGCCTATGGATCATTCTTTCATCATCAGTGCTAGTAGTGGCAAAAAGTTTATTTTTTTAATATGGGACGTTTCCTTAAATGGACAATAAAAACTAGAATTTTTAGTTTTTATTTCTTTTTCAAGCATACTTTAATACTTTCAGGATTTTAGATTTTATGTATACAATATATTGAAATTATGAACTGTACTACGCATTATAAACTGCAAATAATTTATCTGTCAATTCACGAAGCTTGTCTGTCCGAATCACTAGGCAACATGTCTGGTATTTCTATGCAGATAGACGACCCCTCCACTCTGGAATTCCCAAGTGGAGGGAGACCCATGGTTTTAGGAATTCCCATGAGACGTGTACTCAAGCGGCCACACAGACTTTCAGTTCTCTTGCAGAGCGCATTGATTTTTTGTGAAAATCAAAAGAAAGAAGCTCCTTGTGTGTTCATCCCAAAACATTAAATTTAGAAACAGTATTAATGGCACAAAGTTGAATACTGTATTTAATTACATCTCTCTCCTTTACCAAAAACCATCTGAGTTTGATAGAAACTTTGACTGAAAGGGTCATTTTAAGTCAAGTATCAAAAACTTACAAGACTACTTCAACTCCTTTTGCTATACTTAGTGCTGTTGCAATACAACTGAATGAAAACAGTAACTGTAGCACTCTGAAGTGGATGTGCTCAATTTGAAAACATACCAAACTGCTACATCACCTTTGCTCATGAAGTTCATGCTGTTATTTGATGTACACAGAGAAGTAAATATAATATTGGAATTTAAAACTCCCCTGGTTACTGACATGCATGCTTTTCATCTACCTTATCTTTGTCTTCCACAACATCTGCCAGCACATCATCAGGGTCCAGGATCCCTCCATCTGTATACTCCAGGTGGTGAATATTCACCCAGTAAGCAGGGTCCTAGGGAGAGGGGAAAAACAGACACTGTCAAGCTTTTTTAAAAATTGATAGTTTGATCAAAACAAATATTCCATTAGACTAGTCTATATTTTACTTCCCTCTTCTTTACTAAAGGGAAGAACAAAAGAGAATCTACGTTTGATTAAATTTTTCACCTGGAAATAATTTAATAATATTGGTAGGGGTTTCTTCAAGAAAAAAAACAAAAAACCCTTTCTACCAATAATATATTAAGCAACTTGATCTTAAGCATTGCTCTGTCATACACTAATTCTTTGTTTACCCAATATAAACAAGGCCAGATTACGGTTATATATATAAAAAAAGTAGATAAATCAAGCTGCTTCACTTAATTTAAAAAAACAAAAACAAAAAACTTCATGAGTTTGTAAGACAGTAAATACTCTTTTTAAAATGATGTCCCTCCCCCAGGAGTATTTCCTGCATATGAAAGTAATATCCATCTCCCAAAAAGAGAGTTGATCCATGGATCTCTAGAGGCATACTGCACAAAATAGTTTTCCCAACCAAGGAGCTTGAGTTATCTATGCAACTCAACAAGATACAGTAGGAAACAAGTTTCAGACCTCTAAAGATAATGCACTCCTCATATCCTTAAACATAACTACTCCCTTTCAATAGAAGACTTAACCCTTCTTCCCTCACAGCAAAAGCACAACTCCAGTCCACTTTATATCAAGAAAGGCCATAAACATACAACTCTGTGACGGAACACTGAATCAGCAGTTAGTGATCAATAATGTTGGCAAATATTATGCTGACTTGCTCATCCTTTCTGAAACAAGCTAAAAAAAAAATTAAAATGACAACATGTTTAAACTACATAAGAGGTGTAGATGAAAAGAGAAGTGTTAATGCCTTTGAATTAAAGCAAAAAACAAAGAATGCCATTATATTCTTAATTCATGCCAGTCTACATGAAAAAAAAAGTTCAGTTATTCAGTATAGGGGACAATTCTAAAAGTTGAAAGGAAGGTTAAAGGCAATACCATTACTGATAGATGAAATCAGCACTCATAGAAATTCCCTGACTACAATAGACTGAGGAGCAACAGCACAGAGCTGAGGACAGAAAGTTAAACCAGGACTTTCCCTGCACTCCTGCATCATGTTGCATGGTTATAATGTCAGATTTCCAACTTAAACTGCTCACTGATTCAGAGAAAGAGAGAGAGAGCACAAACATGAAATGATGTTGGAATAAAGGCCCTGTGTTCCTAGTCTCAATCACCCTCTTCTAGTCTTGCCTCCCACATTTTCTGTTCCCTTTAACAGCCTTTCCTTCTCACCTTATCCCATTACCTTAACACTTAAGACAAAACTAGAAAAAAACAAAACAAAAGAAGTTAAATCAACATAATACTTGACAGCTCCGCTGCATCCTTTTCCTCCACTCCTAACCTATGTCTGTAGACCACTAGGTCCTTGAACACAGGCTCCAGCCCCTACCCCAAATTGTGGCTAACGCTGCAACTGTTGCCTGCCCCCCACGCCTACCACCTCTGCACCCTATCTTCCCTCCACCACAAAGCCTCTGTTCCTCTGCCTGCCCCTGTTCCTCCCCTTCTTACCTTTGCTTCATGCCAGTAGGCTTTGTGTATGGCTGCAGCTGTGCTCAGTGCTCCAGGCTAAAACAGGAATGGAGCCTGCCAGCATGAAGCTCCATGGAGCTAGGGGTAAGTGGAAGACAGCAGAGGCGGGAGGGGGCAGGAGAGACCAAAGGCTGGGGGGGGGCAGCAATGGTAGAAGACAGGCACAACCAAGGGGCAGGCTGCTTGACCTCCCCACACTACCTGCCACCCCAATGCCTGCACTCCTGAAGTGGTGGCGGGGTGGGGGAAATGAATTAAACAAGATCCTCCAATAATTAGATTTCTATACACGGAAATTTTTTTTTAAAATATCGGTTTTCCTCCCCATCTAATTAATGGAGGGGTGTCATCTTGAATTCAAGATCATCTTAGATTCAAGTAAATATGATAAGCATGCTGTTTCAAATCCTACTACAGTCTTCAGTAAAAACAGGACCAGCTTTCACTGTACATTATAGCACGATCAGACCCATTTATTCCCAATTCACATCTTTATTACTCTGATGAGATTAATACAAAACATATACTAGGAAGCCAAGAATATTTCACCCTTCTAAAGGTAATATTTAGACAAGTCATTTTCCCTAACAACCTTATCCTTTCTTTTATTCTGTAAGCTGTATATTATAGGGCTTTTCAATTCATAAAACAAAGGTTACAAACCATTACCTTCTTGTAAATTAACAAATATCTCAAAGTCATCACATAACAGTTTAAATTAAACTTTTGAGTACAAGTCTTCGACACAGAAACCTATTTAGCTGCACGAAAAAATATATTTACTTTATTCTGCCTGTGTTTAAGCCCTCAGCTTTTAAAAAAAGGATAAATATATTTTTATCAGCTTTCAAGCAGATGTGGTACATTATTAGCTCCAAGACAGAACAGCTAGTGTTACTGCTTCATCTGCAGAGGAATAACATAACAGACATTACTATGCATCCTCTCTATTGCTGCAGACACTTCCAGAACAACTTGACTGCTCACCATACTCACCATAAGATTTTTGGTCTCTATCTGTTTGGTGTTGGGTGTAACATGGCTGATTAAGGAAAGACTAATTAGGCAAATAAAAATATATCTTTGTTTGTAATATGCCTGTTTATTCTGGGAATTAGCCTGCAATCTCACACTGAAGCCACCCATTTGCAAATTGTATACGTTTGTTCATTTTGCCTATCTTCAAGAAAAGGGAGAGGAGGATCCACGTAGTGAACCAAAGACTGCGGAGCTAGTGTCATCAGGAAGGCTTTGGCTTCCATGACCACAGCCCGCTCTTTGGCGAGAGAGGCAGC
>NW_017728949.1:5040415-5082391 GCF_001723895.1 Crocodylus porosus | reverse complement strand
CGCATGATCAGAGGTCAGGAAAGCAGACCTTACAATGACAGGCTGAGAGCCATGGGGCTCTTTAGCATGGAAAAGCGCAGGCTCAGGGGTGATTTGATGGCCACCTATAAGTTTATCAGGGGTGACCATCAGGATCTGGGGGAACGTTTGTTCACCAGAGCGCCCCAAGGGATGACAAGGTCGAACGGTTATAAAGCTATTGCAAGACCATTTCAGGCTGGACATAAGAAGGAATTTCTTTACTGTCCAAGCCCCCAAGGCCTGGGACAGCCTGCCATCGGAGGTGGTTCAAGCACCTACACTGAACACCTTCAAGAGAAAATTGGATGCTTATCTTGCTGGGATCCTATGGCCCCAGCTGACTTCCTGCCCTTTGGACGGGGGGCTGGGCTCGATCTTCTGAGGTCCCTTCCAGCCCTAATATCTATGAAATCTATGAAATGTCCCATGGGGCACCTTGAGTGGTCCATTATCTGCTTCTCCAGAACATCTCAGTTAACATCTTTCACGCTAACCATTGGGCTTAACACTCCCTGTTGTGTACGATTGGGAAGCCAAGGGGTCCAGCACTGGGAGTTCCCAAGGACTGTAAACGACTCAAGTTGAGGACTGGACAGGAAGCACACAAGGGACAAATTTCGTAACCTGGCAAAATTTGAAGGAAAAAAGATAAGAGTTTGAATATAAGAACGTCTTCTCACATTCAGATCTGATGTGCTTAAAAAAATAAATAAGTAAATACTCTTAATGGTGTGCAAACTGTGTGAAATGTACAATTGTGCGAAGTGTGCTGTGGGACAGTTTTGAGTCCACACAAGTCCCTTGTCTCTAGGTCTCCCAACTAGCTGGGAGGGTGCCTGGGTGTGCCATCTAATGGAGCTTGCCCCCTTGCTCTGGAGCTAGCTAGGGGCAAATAGCACCAGGGACAATACTCGTCTCATTATAAAAGTTTAGGTATGTTTTAGTGGCACTGCTCCTGCTGCTGGGATGCTGACACCTGGGAGGTGGTGTCATTTCCCACCACCCTAGGGAAGGGCCACCCCGGCTGGGGCATTTGACAGATCTACCACTCAGATTTCCAATCCCCGATTAACATTCAGCCATGCCAGGGGGAGGTGTGCACACGGCTTGAGTGGCCAGCCTCCTGTCACTCCCACTGACCATCTGGCAACAACCACTGGCCAGGCAAGGATAAGGAGAGGATTGGGAGCTCTCATGCCAGCATGTGCCCTAGAGTCATGCCAGCAAGTTGCTTATTATACCAGCTCTCTACTGAGGCTGGCAATTTCATGGAATAGATGCAAGGCTCTGGCAACCCTCCTATGGTGGCGTTACAGCTTCACAAGACATCTTAGTAGTGAAAGCAGCTATTGATAAAATGATGACTTAGAGCATCATTCTTCAGGGAAATGCTTGCAGGGAAGGATGATCCTATCACTGAGTCCTGCCCAAATGCTCCTAGCCCATTGTTACCATGACCCCTCAGCCATAAGGGGGACCTGGAATACCAAAGGACTACAGCTTTGATTGCTACCCAGCTGCTCCTGCAACCAGAAAAATGGCTCCACACCCATCTTCACTCACAGAGCAGCATATGGGACTGCTACCAACAATAGCAACAGTGCTTTTGCTGGGAAAGAGGGGTTGGGGACGAAGACGGTTAGAAGTATAGGGCAGCATGGGGTCATATTTTAGTCTCCTCCTCTTGGGGCTTCACCCCCTCAGCAACTCCTCTGCTTATATTTAAAATGTGAAAAAGCTGTCCCAGGAGTTGGTCCTTACCTGTATGGGTCGGAACTCTAGCAACCCTACCCCTAGCAACTAATGCACAGTATTTAAACTGGCACCAACTGATATCTACAGACCGATTTAGAGGTTTGCTTTTGGGAACTGGCTTGCAGGTAAAGCAGATATGCATTAGAACAATGGTCCAGGGGAACACAAGGGTTAACTGATTTCTAAAAGCTGGTTTGTGACAACGTTTTCTTCAAGGCCCACTGGGTCTGAAGCCAGCAGACACACAGGGAAATTGAAGACATGAATAGTGTACCCAAGCAGAAATAAGGGACTCTGCAGCACTGCTGCCAGGTCAGTGTCCACTGCAGAGCCCTTGGGAATTCCGATTTTGGTAAACAGACCAAATTAGGAGGACATCAGAAAGAACCAAATTACGATGTGTGCATGTGATGTGTTTGTGAAACAAAAGAATGTGCTGACAGAACGCAGTGGGGATAGTATGATGATCACAGGCAGACCAGTTAACAATGCCCAGAAATGAAGAGTCAGAGGGAGAGAAAGAATACAAAAGAAGGGATTTCAGAACAAAGGGCCCCTGACAAGGGAACCCGAGGTCACCATAGAGAGAGGGTGCAGGCCTATCTCACCCATCCCACTGGGTGCAGGTGGGCCTTGGCCTCCAACCTCCAGGCTGCTGACATCTGACATTCAGATTGAATGAGTGAAGCTTACATACTGGCCAGATATGCCTTGACTCTGTGAACCTTGGGACAGGTAGATATAGAATTCTTTGTATTATTCTTATCTGCTACTACTGTGTATCAATAAAATAGGAGCACATCTGCAAGGGACCGGCAGGGAAGATCATGCTTAGGGGTAACCAACATGGGTTTATTTGAGGCAGGTCCTGTCAGACCAATCTGGTGGCCTTCTACGAGCAGGCTACAAAATCCCTGGACGCAGGTGTCACGGTGGATGTGGTCTTTCTGGACTTTAGGAAGGCCTTCAACACCATCTCTCACCCCATTCTCATTAAAAAACTGGGGGATGGTGATGTAGAAACCTACACAACCAAATGGGTCGCTAACTGGCTGGAAGGCTGCACCCAGAGAGTGGTAGTGGACGGGTCATTTTTGACCTGGAGGGATGTGGCAGGTGGGTCCCCCAGGGCTTGGTCCTCAGGCCTGTACTGTTCAACATCTTCATCAGTGACTTGGATGAGGGGGTGAAAAGCATCTTGTTCAAATTCGCGGATAACACTAAATTGTGGGGAGAAGTGGGCACACTAGAGGAGAGGGACAGGCTGCAACTAGATCTGGACCAGATACAGGGGTGGGCGGATGAGAACAGGATGGGATTCAATACTGACAAGTGCAGGGCATTGCACCTGAGGAGGAAGAACCAGCAGCATACCTACAGGCTGGGGAACTCCCTTCTTGTCAGTGCAGAGGCAGAAAAGGATCTTGATATCATTATTGATTCCAAAATGAACATGGGCCACCAATGTGGCGACACGGTCAGGAAGGCTAACCACACTTCCTCATGCATCCACAGATGCATCACAAGCAGGTCCAAAGAGATGATCCTCTCCTCTTTGACACTGGTCAGGCCACAGTTAGGAGTACTGCGTCCAGTTCTGGGCACCGCACTTCAGGAGGGATGTGGACAGCAACGAGGGTCCAGAGGAGGGCCACTCACATGATCAGGGGGCAGCAGGGCAGGCCCTACGAGGAGAGGCTACAGGACCTGAACTTGTTCAGCCTCCACAAGAGAAGGCTGAGAGGGGATCTGGTGGCCATCTACAAACTGGCCGAGGGGGACCAGCAGGCTACGGGACAGTCTCTGTTCCCCCAAGTGCTACTGGAAATAAAGAGGAATAACAGCCATAAGTTGACCAAAAGTAGATTGGGGCTAGATATCAGGAGACGTTACTTCACAGTCAGGATGGCTAGGATCTGGAATGAACTTCCAAGGGAAGTGGTGCTCGCTCCTACCCTGGGGGGTCTTCAAAAAGGAGGCTAAATAATCACCTAGCCAGAGTCATTTGACCCCAGGATTCTTTCCTGCCCATGGCAGGGGGTCGGACTTGATGATCTGCTCAGGTCCCTTCCGACCCTACCTACTATGAAAATATAAATTTGACTATTATCAGATTGAGAGGTTGTGGTTGGTCTGAGGGTTTGGGTCTGCCTGGAACAAGATATCTGGGTCATAAATCCAGTGCCAACCCAGACTAGGAGGGAGACAGTCCCTCAAACCCCACTGATACACCCCAGTGTGCATCGGATTTTCATAGGGGGAGGGGGAGTGGTGGGATGATCACTACTGTTCCTAAGCAAGGCAGGAGAATCAGCTTTCCAGTTAGCACTTCTCAGATATTAATGAACCTTTACCTAGGCCACTGAGCACTAATTGGCCCATCAATCCATGTACAAGTGCCAGGACCCACAATTCTCACCTCCTCTGCATTCTGCAGAACACAGCACCTCCTCTCCTCTAGTAAATTGCAAAGGCAGGGGCAATCTGCACCTACTGCCACCACTAAAACTGAGCCACTTCTGAGCTATGTGGCACACCCAGAGCCCAGAGGCACCCCCTAACCATGAGCCACCCCATATCTGCAGACCCCTGAACAACAAACTGTTGTGATTTTCCCTTGGATTGCTGAAACTTACTACTGTCCATTTCTGTGAGCTGTCCTCTTCTTGTACGCCCTGAGTGTGGATCTGGGTCTGTGTCAGAGTAGTCTGGGCCTAGCTGGGGAACAAGTCCACATCCTTGTTCTCTTCCATAGCCGTTTTAGTAGCTGGCAGTGGGTAAGTGACTATCGCCCTTGCTATGATACTGAGGGCTTCAAGGGTGTAGGGCACTGTACTGGGGAATGACATTTAGGGATCCTGAACGACTCCTTGCAGTAGGGGAACAGGGTCCTCATTGATCCAAGACCTTGTTGACATCCCTATCCCAAACATGCTGTGCTCCCCAGCCGCCATCTGGGATGCAATGCACTTGTAGACTGCCTGGTGTTATCAACTGTACCTGGTGTACTTGGCAGTGGGTGTTCTCTCTTCACCCCAGATACTGATATAGTCTAGCAACATCCCATGACTCCAGTTTGACGCCCACCTACTGGAGTCTGAGGGGAACATTCTCTCGTCTCGTTCAATTCACCAAGCTAAGTAATAACTGTGTGCACCAAAGCAGTCAAGCAAGTGGTGGGCCTCTGCAAGCCTTGCAAGTGTCAACAGCTGCTGAGGGTGGTGGCACATGGGTGAGGGTCACACCCCCCAGAGGTAGATGGCAGCATCACTGTAGGGCTGGTGCCACTCTAGACAGAACAGTTCTGGCAGGTAGATAGAGACTGTCTCATACAGCAGAAATGAGAGGTAGGAGATGGGAGATGTGCATTCTGGAATGCTGGAACACACGTTGCTCATATTGTCTCCACCAGCAGCTGAAAACTGGCTACTTAATATTATCTGGAGATAATCCTCTCTCCTCAAAAAAGTTATAATGTAGCAAACTTACTACTGCATTTAAGTATGCATCTTACTGTTTAAAATGTACGACCACTCACATTTTAAGTGCATTTAAAACACACTAAGTAAGGCTTTCACTTGCATCCATTTCTGAGGAAAAGTTGCATAGACAGTGCCAAACAAAATTTGTGAAAGGAAGGGTTGATTCCAAACATTTACAAGTGGCTTGCTTAACTGAACCTTGTCTAGTATCTTGCTTTTCAGCTACACAAAATAAAAACCATTGTATTCCAATAAGTAATGGATTTGTTTCTTTCTTTTAAATAGATTCACACACACGCCCCTACCAGGGTGTGGTTACATCCAGTGTCCCACTTTTGTTAATAATAGCAGCATAGGCGGAGAAAGAAAAAAAATGGAGGAGGAGAGAAGGAGCTGAGCATGTGTGCACATGCACGTACACCTCTGCCCCGCAAAGCAGGTAGGTCTGTGGGGGAAGGGGAAAGGGCCATGAGGACGGAGGGAGGGGGTGTGGCTCCTGCTGGTACACATGCTCCAGGAGGCCATGGGGGAGCCTGTGCTCCCAGATCTGCATGAGGTAGGGCAGACTTGGGCTGGGGCTGGGGCCGGGGCTGGGGCCAGAGCTGCACCTGGGGCAGGTGACAGCATTGCTAGGGGGTGGGGTTGAAGGGCTACAGTGAATATTAGGGTAGCTCCCCCCCCCCCATAGCTCCCTCCCAGTGCTGCCGCTGCCCACCACAGCACAGCTTGGCCCACCCCCGCCCACCTTCAGGAAGAGCCCAGAGCCACTCCAGCTCCAGCCTGCAGCTGCAGCCTGCCCCACGCAGATCTAGGAGCACATACCCCCCCAGTGCCTTCCAGGGTACGTATAGCAGGAGCCATGCCCCCTGGATGAGCTACTTGCAACTTAGTCCCACACCTCGCCCCACCCCAGCTGTGCAGTGCCTGCCCCTCCCCTATCCCCATCCTCACTCCCTTCCTCATTGTTGCACTTGTGCTCCTCCCCACCCCTGCTGTAGCTGCTGGAAGTCCATGGCTGGGCTGCCTCACAGTCCTACCACTGCGTTGCATTGGGGGTGGGGAAATAAGCCCCATTAGCCCCCGCCTTCTGCTGCCTATGAGGGTAAATAATATACAGTTACCAAATGAACAAACTAACTGCCAAGAAAATGAGGCTTCCTTCCCAGAAACAATAATCATGTCTTCTAAAGGTGACGGGCCCATTGGATCCTCAATCAAAACATTATATTTGAAGTTGAATGCACTGACTTTGATGCTTATTCAGTTTTCAGCAGCAATTAAGCAGTGCACGAGCTTATCCTGGATCTGCAGACAAAACGATATGCATGCACTGGAGCTGTAGGCAGTAAGCCAGCTACCCTGGAGGTTCACAGATTTTTTTTTTTTTTTTTTTTAATAAGACATCTCCTTCCCTGCCGCCCCAGGAACAATGTCGGGACTTGTAATATAGAAAACAGGAAGAGCACTCTCTCTCTCTTCACCCTTCTATAGAGAAGGGGTAGATGCAGAAGGCCCCAACAATGGGCTGGTTCCAGGTACAGAAGCAGAAAGAGGTCCCAACTGCTACTTTCCAAGAGGCTGAACAGATCAGAGAACACAAAAATGATCTACACCAGTGATTCCAAAACTGTGGTACACATACCCCTGAGTATGCACCTCTCTGGGCAGGGGAGGTGGAGGGGTGGGTATGTGGAAGAAATTGCGTAACAGCGGATTTACATTTTTCATTATAACAAAAATTGCCATTTAAGGTGTTAAAATATAAAATGTATGCTGGTAGGGGTACTCAGGCAGCTGGGTAAATCTGGAAAGGGGTATGCATTAAGAAAGAGTTTGGGAGCCTCTGATCTACACCAAATAAAGTTGTCAGTTAACTGTACTATATCTTAATTTGGGAACTGCTCAACACATCCTCATTTTCCTTCCTGCATTTCTAGGACAATTGCTTCTCCTTTTACTCTGAACTTAAGACTGAAGAGATTCCTGTCACTCTGAAGAAAAGTAACTTTTCACCTGGGCTAAGTGGTGGGGGAAGACAGTAGCACTGAATTAGCTTGAACAAGAATTAGATCTCTCTCTGAAAAAGTGTAAACTGAAACCTATAAAACACAGCCTCAGCAGTATGTGTTTGCTTACTCCTCCTGTTGCCCCCAAGGTCTCTGGGGGATCTGCAGTCCAGCATCAGAGCAAAAGGACCCCCACAGGGCTGTTTGTTACTTCTTTTTCCTACTTCCAGGTGCCTCTAGAATTTGTAATCCACAGTCAAAGCCAGCACTAAGTTTAGCAGGGCAGGGCAGCTCCATACTCAGTGGAAGGGGAATTTAACTCCTGCCCCATGGCCTCAGACCCCAGCTGGGGTTTACCAGGAGGGCAATGAGTTAGCCAGTGAGGCAGTGAGCCAGTCCTCCTTAATCTAGCTACAGAGTAGAGGAGTGGGGCCAGCCCAGCTGGGCCCAGCCTAGGGCTGAAAAGCATGCTTGGATGCTGGGGAACTATAATTTAAAACTTGAACGAGGAAGGAGTCTAAGATAGAAGTTCAGTATCAACAATTCTCATGATTTTTTGGCATTGTTCTTAAAGTCTACACTTCAGGAATGTAAAAAGCTTAGCCTTTTCTTTTATATAAGTTTATAAATGTATATGCATACATACACACACATATCTCTCTATATAGCTATATCAGTAGCTCCCAACTTCAGGTCACAACCCAAATGAGGGTCGTGGGAGCAATGCCAGTGGCACTACATACAAAGGATGAGGCGCACTATGTGCCGGGAACTCCCCTGCCCCTGGGCCACAGCCGCCACACTCCACTTCCAGCAGTGGGTCACAGCAAAAAAAGGTTGGAATCCACCCACACACGCACTCTAATATAATAAAAGCCATGGCACTTCTGGCTGTGTGTCCGTCTGTCTGTAACACTCTGGGCCAAGTGCGCATGCACCGCCCAGAGCCTACGGACAGACAGACGTACAGGGGAGGCGGCTGGGTCCAGGCTGTGCTCCCCACTGTGGGAAGTGGCGTGGAGAGAGCCCAGGGTCTGGGGTGGGGCATGTCAGTATGCAAGGTGGTGGCGTGGCACATGGTACATGGGGGGCATGGTGTGTGGCTGCAGGGTGCCACGTGGACAGCAGGTACAGAGGGCATGGGCAGCACCCACCACTGCAGCATGGGGCTGCAGGGTGAGGCACACCCCCTTGTGGCAATGCTGCACATCCCACCTGCATGGGGCATGCCCGCCAGCTGAGCCCACAGGGCACGCAGCAGTACAGGGGGGGCATAGTGATGTGGCCTCAGGGTGCTGTGCAGTGAGCAGGCAGTGCCACCAGCTGCAGCCCACGGCTGCAGGTTGGGACTTGCCCTCCACAGCCTCGAGCCATGCCCCCCCCTTGCACAAGGGACTGCCTTCCAGCTGCAACACGCAGCCATAGGGCAGGGCAGGACGTGCACCTGCCCCCACTCTCCATGCAGCACCATGTGGCCACACACCACTCCCACACCATCCTCCTCCATGGGAAGTGTTGGGCGGTGGCAGCTGCGAGATGCATACACACACACACCCTAAGTTTTTCAGATTCCTGAAGTGTAGACTTTAAGAACAGTGACAAAAATCATGAGAACTGGGAACACTGCAAGTTTCAAAAACTGGTTTGATGCAAATCAGTTAAGTCTGATAATACATCCAACCACATTTATTTTAAAACTGTTTCAGCCGTTTTGAAAAACTGGTTTATGTACACTGAACTTAGGTTCCTGTTACAGGTTTAAACCAGTTTATGTGCAACTTCTGTCCCTAGCCCTGCAAAGTCATTTTCAAGTCTTCGTAGCTACTTTTGCCAACACTCGGGTATGCATGCTGTATTTAAAATACTTAGGAAAAAATAGCTGTTAAGATTGAAACTAACTTAGTATTTAATTATATTAGCATGGCCATCGTACTATAATAGTTAATTTGCAGTTACCCAAAAAAATAAATGACAGCTTTTTGAATAGCTACAGAGTTAATAAAGATACTGCTTTACGTTATACATAAAAACAAAATTTCTCAATACAACTAGAAACTTAGAAATCATCTCCTTCACATAACCTACTCCAAAAGAAATCAACTCAAGAAGGAAATCAACACATGCTACAGCAACCTAAGAGATAAATCGGGATATCTTCCCAAACGTTATACAAAAAAAAAGAGAGACTACGCAACAAATCTCTGGTAGTCTTTGTAACAATCATCTAACACATGCACGCAAAAAAAAAAAAAAGAAAAGAAAAAAAAAGGAAACAATTTCTACAAGAACAACTTTCCCAGCTGCAAAACAACCGTCAGAGAAACAACACCAATACCTTACAACATCCCAACCTCAAACTTGATGAAACAGAAGGAACTAAATCAACGCTAATAATATTATCACTCTCTCCATGCACACACTTAGCAAAGCTGAAATATCTGTCCTTTCGAAAGGCCTTAATTTCTGTCAAGAAAAATATCTAAATAAAGAACTAGAATAGTTTTTCCAATGCCTCCATCTGAAGGAATATTTCCACAACCAAAACAAATCCACTTCCAACATGATTTCATCCTGTGACAACAACTGAAAAATATTAATATCAAAGGAGTCCAAAGAAACCCTCAGATTGGACATTGTACAGTGGATGAAATTCAAACCTCAACTGCTATGCTATATTGATTGCTTCAGAGAACGAATGAACAATGAAATACTCAACAACTAATGGCACTAAAACAACCCCTCACTCTCAGAAAGAAGGGCCACAGAATCTCTAACCTCCAACTACCAAACAGTAATAAAACCAGCAGATAAAGGAGATAGTTATCCTTCACCGCGTAGACTACATAAAAGAAGCTACCAGCCAACTCCCTGACACTACCTACTATGAAAAACTAGAGGAAGATCCAACTCGCCTACTTACCTCATAACCACCATCACATCATTTCCATCTGAACTACAAGAAAAACATTAGACGCTGATCCCTCCACTATCCAACCCAGAGACATTTTACACGCTTCCTAAAACCCAGAAACAAGGGAATTCCGGCAGAACTATAATTTCCTCAGTTTAGGGGTCCATGGTTGGAAGTATGAGGTTTCATCAAATCTATCCTAAAACCTATTGTCACCCAAAGGCCAAGTTTCACCCAAGACACAACAGACTTTTTGCAAAAACTCAAGAATATAGTCCACCTTCCCGGCAATACCCTCCTAACCACCATGTCACCAACATCCCACACCAGGGTTACGTCCAAGCCTGCCTTCTATCTACAAGAACAAGATTACAACTCAAGAGTACAGACCTCAAGATATTACTGAACTTATATACTTCATCCTCACACACAACAACAACAACAACTTCAAGTTTCAACAACCAACACTTGCTCCAGACCATGGGCATAGCTATGAGGAACAAAATGGCCCCACAAGGTGCCAATCGTTTTATGGCCCATCTTGAAGAATTCCTCAAGAACTGCAGCATCAAACCCATGCTACATCTGAGATATACAGATGACATCACCATCATCATCTGGACTGAAAACCTGCAATCTCCAATTGATTTCCATTGCATATTCAACAATCATCACCCCTCCATCAGACTCTCTCCTGAATACTTCAACATTTCCTTTTTTAGACACCATAATCAATATCCAAAATGGTAAAATACAAGCTACTATATACAAGAAAACCATGGACCAATATGCATATCTACACAGAACCAGACATCACACTAAACACAAAAAAAGCCGTAATTTATAGCCAAGCTCTCCGATACCCTTAATTTGCACTAAGGAGAATACCTGCATTCATCACCTCAAATCTCAAAATGGCTTTCACCCAACAAGGACACTATTCCAGAGAGTCCACAGCATGCACCCATCCTGCCCCCGCCCCCTCACAGATCTGAGGGGCATGGGTCCCTCCTGCCTCCCAGGACCGCACATTGCTGCCAGGAGCCGGCCCCACACCCACCCCCAGACAAGCCCAGCCTGGTAGTGCACCACTCCCAGTCATTGCACTGCTAGCTGGACAGGCATTTCTTATGGGACATCCCCCAACACCACCCTGCTCTCTCTGCCCCCAGCCACACACTGATGCCCTGCCCCCCACCTGTCCCACTGGCTCTTCCCCCAGCCCTGGCAGTCACCCACACCTCCCATCCAGAGCCCCCTCCAGCCCTACTAATGCCTCCCAGCCCAGCCAGAGGTGGCCTCCAGCCCCCTGCAAACCCCACTTATCTTGGGCTTCAGGAACAAACAATGAGCCTGAGCCAAACCTTGGCCGACTGAGAGGCTCAAGCCCCACCTTTTCCCCCTCTCCCTCCCCCTCAGACAAGGCTGGCGCTTTCCCACCCTTTTTACAATTAGCTCTTGCAGGCTGGACCTCTGCCATCCTACACAGCTCTTTGCAAAAGTGGGAAATCCATGGGTTTTTCTGCTAAAAAGGGAAAAATCTGGGTTTTTTTTTTCCTCCAAATTAAAAGTAAATAAATAAAATCAGGAAATCCATGGTTCTCTCTGTTTTTCCATGGGAAACTGAAAACCTGGATTCCTGGTTATAACATATTATCCTTCCCCAGAACCTATATGAAAAATCCTCAAAACAACTGCAACCTATACTAGAAGACCCAATTCTTACAGAGATCTCTCCAAAACCACCCATCCTATCTTTTAAACATGCAGTCAACCTTGCTAACCTCACCACCAGAAGCAAGCTTCCTATAACCCAACCACACCAGATGGATCCAAACCATGCCAGGACAAGAATTGTAAAACCTGCCAACACATCTCCTCCAGTCCCACAATAATGACACCCCACAACAGAACCATCACCGTTCCTGGATCTTATACCTGCACCTTCAGAAATGTAATATATAATCTCATCCAGTTCACCAAATGCCCCAATAGAAAATATGTAGGAGAAACCAGACATCTGCGCACCAGAATGAACACATGCCAAAAACCCATCCAAGACAAAAATATCCAATTACCTGTGAAGGCACACTTCTCACAAGACAATCACTCCCTCTCTGATCTCTCAGTTCTAATCCTCAAAGGGAACTTACAAAACCCTTTTTGTAGACAAGCCTACAAGCTTCACTTCATTAATCTACTGGATACAAAAAAAATCATGGACTTAATACAGACATTGGATTTATGACACATTACAACTCTCCTGACATCTGACACACCAGGTAACCTGTCTCCAACTGACCACATGCATTCCTTCACACCCCTCTCCCATTTCTACCATTTGTCTTCCAAACTTCCAATCATTTGCATGGTTATAGACTTCTTGTTTTCTTTAGCTTTCTACCTTGGAGAACGCAGAACAGCAGCAGTGTCTCCTAATGCCTGAACCAGAGTGTTTGTGCCCGAAAGCTTGCAAAGAACTTTCTTTTTTTCAACTATTTACTTGGTTTAATAAAAGATATCACATCTACCAAAAGAACCTTGCCTGCCTCAATACAATGGTACACTTCAGTACATTTAAATGGAATCCCAACCTGTTAAGTGGACAACATTTGTTCACTAGAAACTGAAACCACTATTAGACAGAAAACTAGGCTGACAGCTATTTGAAAAATGTCAAAAAGTTGAGAGTTCAAAAATGTACGTGCAACACCAATAATTAAAACAAAACAAGAACACCCCTCTTCCAGTTCACTCAGATCCAGCTCATAAACACACTATCCCAAGGAGCAACAATTGCTAAAGCAATTCTTTTAATACCCTCCGAATCCTTTTGACAAAAAGTTTATAAGCCTAGGAAGAGTTTCCCTCAAATGGTATTAAAGAATATCCTGAAAACATAAAACATTAATACCTACAAAGAAGCTTTGGGCACAAACTGAGAATGCTTGCATTCATACATGTATACTGTAATCTTGCATTAATAGGGTCATTTTGGAAAATATTTATAGCTCTTTTGAACAGTTCCCAAAATTCTACTTATATAAACGGGGGGGGGGGTGTGTGTGTGTGTGTGAGAGAGAGAGAGGGAGAGAGAGAGAGAGAGGTGTGAACGTTACAGGCATATTGTTCTATTTATTTATAAATGCCATACCATCACTGTTATTAAAAGATATTATCCTAAATTCAAAGTGAACAATATTGAGAAGTAACCAACTTCAATTCAATTCAACACTTCTCAGATGAATACTGAATAGTTATATTAATGTGTGCATGCATCTTAACTTAGGGCTGCAAGTCATGTTTATGTTTAACATCAAACCACTTAAAAACTGTTTACCATCAGTTGCTTTATGAAAGGGAGAGCACTTTAGGAATTACTATGCAAATATTTACCAAATGATGAATTAAAACCAGGTCACATGAATGTGCAAATGCCAAGTAAGCAGAGAAATGCCATCAAGTTTAACATAAAGGCTCCCTTTTTGTTTAAAGGATATTTTGTGATGCATTCTACTGAACCAACTGTATAACTGGGAGAGCTGCTGGATCAGCTTTCAAGCATCAAGTACCATTCCTTCAGTCTAAGAAAAATAAAGAGGCAGCCCCAAACTGAACTAAATATCACAAGAAAGCCTTCATGCAAATGGAGACAGTGTCTGCTTGGAGGGATGGAGGAAGGCTGTTAACTAGGAGTGAAAAGGTATAATGAGGAGCCATAATAAAGTAAATCTGTAATTTTTAAACAGAATCCTAAATGGCAACCACAATTCACATGCTAAATACATTGCAAAAAATGTAGCAGAAAGGACTCTTAAAATGTATTAAGTCTTTTCTTTTATCAAAAATAATGTTTAAAATGAGATGCCTGAGCACATTTGTAGTAGGGTTAGAAATAGTTGTTGCCAAAATTAAGCAGATCAGCTGTGGTTCATGAGGCAAAACATATGCCCATTGTCCCACGACATCAATGGGTAGGAAATGGGTGGTTCATGCATTTTCCCTGAGGGCTTGGAGGGGCCCAGTCCTGCATACCCTGGAGGATTCCTGTGCAGGATCAGGCCCTCTCAAGCCCTGGGAGTCCTGCCTTGCTTTCCCTGCTTACCCATATGCACCCTGGGGCTATGTACGGGTAAGGAGGAAATGCTGGGCAGGTGCTCCCAAGGCTTAAGGGGTCCAACCCTACATAGGAATTCCTGCTCTTTCCAACAAAAGATCAGGGCAGCTTAGAATGAGATTTAAACAGAGACCCATAACCAGCATCCTGGCCTAGTTTTGTTTGCTAAATGCCTGCCCAAAAAGGAATAGCTCTTATAGCACTTCCAAAAAAAGTCATATTACATGCCTATTTCGTTTTTGTCCTTATTTTAGGAATTCTACAATTTCAGAAATGTATGGTATATAATGGATATTGTATTGTAACAAAATGAAGAATGACTGAAAGGTCATTTAAAAAGTTTAGCTCCCTGCACAAATGCAATATTTGTTGTTCCTAAAATCATCCCAGATAAATGCCTATATACAGTCTCTTCTTGAAAGCCTCCTTTGGAGATTGAAATTGTATGTAGGAAGTTTTTCCCTGAAAGGTAGGCACTAAGATAATGGAACCGGCTGCAAGCTGCCAATAAAAGGAGATTGAATCTCCTCTGCTATGGTTTGAACCAACTCACATGTTCTGACTTCCCTGATGAAGAAAACAAATGCCTGTCCTTCATTCCCCTCCTGCCTCCATCTTCTGCACATAGCATTTTTACACATGCTCTGGAACACAGTGCCAGGCACTTTAATTAGCAAGCCATGCTAATTAAAAAATGCCCCCACATCGTGTGCATTCGTGCTCCCGCACTGAAAAAATGGCAGTGGGATGCTTTGAACTAAAGCTCAAATGTGTTTTTATTTCAAGGTGCCCCGCCACCGTTTTTTTGGATGGGGTTACAATACATGCAACACAGAAGGCTGCCAGAGTGCATCAATTTCCATGTGTGGCAGGAAGCCACCTTTATTTCTCCCCAAAAATCTCTGCTCTGTGACAATTTGATTAGGATGGGCCCAGCAGAGATACACCTTGACCCTATCTCTTTAGGTAACCTGAGATGGATACATTCCTGAGGGAGAGGGGAAACCTGCTCTCTCTGCCTACGTGACTGGTATCACCTACCTGGGTGAGGGGCTTCTACCTGGTGCACTAGAATCTGCCCGGCAACTAGTGATGTATTTCAAATTGGTTGGCCAACAGCCAACAGGTGCTGGCCTCCATTGGACCAGGCGAATGAGGTCACACAGGCTATATAAGTTAAGACTGCCCAGGAGGAGGGGGTAGCAGTCATGCAGGGGACTCAGACTTAGAGAGGAGCTTTACCATCTGAAACTAGCTCTCTCTCCCATAACTCATGAGCTAGGAATGGCCTGCCTCTAGAGGGAATCTCCAACAGCCTCTGGATGATGCTTGTGAGTAAGCTACTTGAGATCTGGTTAGATATATAGCTGGCAGTAATTCAGATGCATGATCAAAAGGCTACCTCAGCCAGACTGTTTTGCTCTGTGAGATTTCTATGATATTGCTCTATCTTGTACCCTATTTTCACCCTACCCCCTGTAAATCAATAAAGTTCTCCTTTGTGATCGGTGTAGGAGACTTATTGAAGGGTGGGTCTAAATTATACCTAAGTGGCCCCTTAGGTCTGAGGATTAAGGGAGACTTTCCTTTTTGGCCCCTGATTTGGGGAAGTACCCAAAGTGCCTGTACTGGGTTGAGTACCCGTAGGACTATTAACCCTGTGTTTCCCCGAGGACACAGGGCTGAGAGTCCCTTCTCGGGGTGGTGGCAGCTTACGTTACCCCAGGACTCTGTGGTGGGGCTCGAAAGGGGGTCTGCCAGGGCTTATATGCCCCTGGAGAGACGCATGGAGTCCAGAAGGTGGAGCAGTGAAGTGGGTGGCTCAATGCAGGAGCACCCCCTACTGGCCTGCCACACCATACTCCAGCAGACTCGATTAATCAATTCTGCTCTGACGCACTGGATTTCCAATGCATAGGAGCAGGCTCCCCACATGTCTATAGGAGCCCTCTATTGTAGTTAAAATACTGCAGGATCTTAAACATCCTTCTACTAACATGATGCCCAAAACTGGACACAACACTTTAGCTGAGGTCTAACGAGCTGCAACTGGTCACCTTTTAAAATACTGTGCTACAAGCAGCAGAAATATGCTTTGTAATTAAGAGCTATTTAAACTTTAACATCAAGAACCCAGAGCTCAACCAATTACTAAACAATTAGGGACTGGCTTGTTTAAGCTATAGTAATATATGCCTTACGCCTATCAGTTCTGGAATATTATCTGCCTAGTGCTGTGTTTGTATATAAAAAAAAAAAAAAAAAAAAAAAGGCAGAGAGAGGTTTGGTTTCTATGTACTGTATGTAGTTTAGATTTGTACTGTAGTTTACAAGACAGGTCTCAGGGTCATTCTTAAGAAAGTACTTAAGGTACTAGGGTTCTGTGAAGTTTCGGTCCCTGATTTGATATGGCAAAGATTCAACATGATTCAGTAGCCAAATCTCTGAATCAAAATCAGAGGAACTTTTAATATCTCTCCAAGTCGAACTGGAATTCTCTGAATCGATTTGGAAAGATTCAGAGAATTGGGCATTGAAACAACTTTAACTGTTTTTTTTCTATGTACCTCTAAGTAGCAGGGGCTCATGATTGCTGCAAAGCTGGGGCACAGTATCCAGATCCACCAGGGAGCATGCCATGGGCCACGCCCCACCAGATCAGTGACTGGTGCCACCTGGGGTCCCCCTGCGACCAATCATCAAGCCAGGGGACCCGCTCAGCGCGCTCTCCAACAGAAGTACTTCTGGTCCACTTCCAGGTTCACTGCCGAGCATGTGGAAAGCCCCTCCCCCGCCAACCCCATGTGCCTGTGGGATGTTCTACGTGCCCCAGCATCACAGCATTCATGAGCTCCACCTGCTACCTCCAAGGTATGTAGAAAAAAAAATTTAAAGCAGTGTCAAAGTCTGAATCACTGATTCTCCAAATCAGCATCGAATCTTCAGATTCGGGGACAGTGATCCAAACCAATTAATTGAATCACTGTCTCCAATTCAGGCCGAATCCGAATAGAGTAGGGCCCACTTTGCATGCCTCTAAGGTACCTTCTCTTCTTCTCACCTACCCCCTCCACCCACAATTATTCTTCAGTTTGACATTTTAGAAGCAGGCACTGTGTATATATTCCTCCAATTTCAGGAGGGCAATTAAATTCTGAAGAATCACAACATGAAGGAAGAGTACATCTAAGAGGTCTGCATCTATTATACTCAAGTGGTATAAAAGGCACATGTCATTAATTTAAATAAGAAACACTTAAAACCTGTGTTTAGGTTTAAACTGTTTTTCCTCTTCTTGGGGAAGCTCTCTCTAAAAACTTGTGAAAAGACACACACACACACACACCCCTGGAGAGCCCAGTGTCTATTTATGTAATTTTGCTGCAAATAGTTTTTATTTACAATTCAAATATACCAGAAACACTACAATACGTGAATTAAAAAATTAAGGGATTTCTTCTTGCAAGTGTTTCTCAAATGGCTTTCTGAAATCAGTGCTGGAATTTTTCTACAGTAACATTTTGCAAAAATCTGATCTATTATCTCCTAAGAAATAACAACCACTTAATATTTACTGTTAACATGCTCAGGTTACATTATCTATCAGTAGAGACTTACTTAAATTGCACTTCTGCAACTCCCACAGAAGCCACAAAAAACAGGGGTCTCCGCAAATCACTGCAAAAAATGGCATTTGCAGCAGTTTCCCTTGAAATTGCCTGGGAAAAAATGAAATTAAAAAAAAAAATGCCCTTACTAAAAATTAAATGCTGGCCCTCACGGCCTCTGCTGCCTAGCCTTGAAGCTGACCAAGGGAAGTACCAGCTGGCAGGGCAGTATGAAGGGGAGTAGCCAACATGGTGGCCACATCCTCATCCCTCCTCTGCTGCCCAGGACCTCTCAGCCAATTGGAAACAAGAGGCAGGGCCACACAAAGATCGGCCTTCTCCACCAAATCAGTGGTGAGGGGTGGGAACACTACAAAAATGCCTGTGGAAGTGGTTCTGCATGCCATAACCAGGCCACAAAAATCCCTTCATCTCACCCCAATTTAGGTAGGTCCCCAATTCATCAGTAGGGACCTATCAAAGTCATGGCCAAAGCAAGGTGCACATTGCTCCTTTAATCTTGTAATGTTGCCTCATGTGCCCTC
Organism: Crocodylus porosus; assembly: GCF_001723895.1. Lineage (NCBI taxonomy): Eukaryota > Metazoa > Chordata > Crocodylia > Crocodylidae > Crocodylus > Crocodylus porosus. Next base: position 5,063,946 of record NW_017728949.1, on the reverse strand, counting down.
TCCCACCCTCCTGTTGACTGGCAGAGGGGCCCCACTGCACCCTCCTGATCAGCAGGGAAGTACAAACTACAGTTTTAAACGTGGTGCCATTGTTGCCTCCCCTCCGGTCAGCAGCAAGCTGTGGGGCCACCAAGACCCCTCAGCCAATCAGCAGCAGGAGACAGAAAAACAGCACCATATTTAAAACCACAGTTTTCACCTCCCTGCTGATCAGGAGCAAACTGCAAGCAGGGACCATCTGCCAATCAGTGGCAGGGGGAACCTGCAAAAATAAAAAGAGCCACAGTTTATGCCACTTCCGCTGTGAATTCAGTAGGTCCCCATCTATCAGACCACACATTTTCACTATTAGAGACTTAAAAACCACACCTTGTAAAAGCTGACAGACTTGAGCTGGTGGTCGTCAAGAGGAAGTCTACATACTCAGCCAACACATTTAAAAATGTGTATTTTCAGGTTGAGTAAAAAAGCCATGATAACCTTCTTCAAATATAGATATAACGATGAGAATTCAGAGGAATAATTTCAGAGGAAGAGGGAAGGAAAGAAGGCAGCTATTTAGGACAGGTCTGTCCAGCTTCAAGACAGCTGGGCACCACAAGCTCTACTGGTCACACACACCAATAGGGGCTATATACTTCAGAGGCTGCAGGCCTGCCCAGCTGCACACATCAGGCTGGTGCTCCCCCATCCTAGTATAATGCACACATGCCACTGCTCCCCTGCTCAGAGCAGCACCCACCTTACCTTCAACACCCTGTGGATTCCTGTATGGCACTGCGCTACATGGGTGCTCTGGGCTGCTGACTCCCCCAGCACTGTGGACCATGCTGCACGCCCCCCCCTTTCAGTGGGGGCATGCAGGAGAAGCTGGGGGCAATGAGAGCCCTGAGACTTGCTGCAGCCGAAGCAACGGGGTGGTGGTGGCCTTGGAGGAGCCGCATGGAACCCGCAGGCTGCCAGCTGAACAGCCATGATGTAGGAAAGCCTTTGGCATTTTTACAACCATTTTATCTAAACATGCTTAGGAGTAGTGCTAGACAACTCTACAAAGATACAACTGCCAACAGTCAGCCTACTCTACTGCTATCAGTGGCAGATTTTTTTTTAAATCTCTTTGTAAAGAAGCATTTTTAATGGGAATATGGAAATTGAAATGTGAAGCAGAAAAAAAAAGTCAGCAGGCAATCAGAGAATAGGGATTTGCATACTATGCAGCTGAATAAGCAATTAGTAAGCTCACTGATTGTTAGAAGGATTTTCATAAATAAAATCTGACCTCCCAGAGTTAAGTCAAGAACAGTAAAGTATACCCATGTCCTCACCCACTTATACAATTCTTTATCCTTAAAAAAGGAGCCACAAACAGCAATATTAAAAATTGCCTACTGTGCAGCAGCCATATCACAAAACCAACCATAATTCCTATACCCAATGGAATACAGTTGAGACTGCTTTAGGAATTCTAAGTGTGATTTTTGTAACTTTGATAGTAGGTTTGTTATTTAAATATTTTAAACCGATCCATATAGCAAAACTAAAAAATAAAGGAGGAAAAAAAAAATACAGCCACAAAGTTTCTGTAAAAAAATTACAGCTGCAGTTTACCGTACAAGAGACTAAAAGTTGCTCAAGACTGAGCATATTTGGGTCTGGTCAGCAAGAAATGTAGTTTATGAAATGTGAATAATTATAGACTAGAGCTCAAAAGTCATTTTACTGGTGGGAAATGCAATGGCTAAACATGGAAGTTTGTTGAAGTTAGGCTCATGTTTAAAAAAGAAAACAAAAAAAAAACCCCTAAGTCCTCATTAGTCAAGATATTTTCCAAACATAAAAATCAAACTGTCTTTCTCTTTCATATTCTTGCTTCACAGAATTATAGAATCAACAAGATTGGTCAGTTTTGCAGCTGCTTTTCAGAGAACTAGCAGCAGCAACACATCAGCCAAGGATTATACCAAAAAACATCAAAGTAGCAGCAAAGATATGGAAAGTTAGGACAGATTTCCTTGTCTCCACCATCCCTCAGACAGCAAGAAGAAACTTCAGAGGCTGATTACAGCAGCACGGGGCTCAAGGATAAAGAGAGTAAGAAGAAAGATGACAAAACTCCAGGAGCTGGAGTAGATATAATATGTCCTTTATAAGAAAATTTCTGGATAGAAGAAAAAGCCCAAGTCCCAGAATTTTAAGTAGGAAGAAACATCCATTCAAAGACAGAAACAGAAACATTGCTCACAATCAACAGCCCCTTCAGCACAGTGATGGAGAACATCAAGACCCACACTGAAATAACAACAGTAGGAAGTTCTCTTACTATATTCAGTTTTGTTTATGCCCCATGTATTACTCCTGAGAAAAATGAAACTCCAACCCAAGCTTCTTTCTTCATGCATGTATGGGAGGGGAAAGAAGGGATTTCTTCCAAGCAATTAAAAGATCTGTGTGCACATTTATGATTACATTGAACTCCTATGATATAATAAGTGTAAGCTCTGCTTAGATGTGTAATAAAAATGGCAAAACAAAAAAATGCCTTCAGTTAAGTTATACATGCCACAGTTAGAAGACTTGTTTAAACAAGAAGGATACCCATGTTTGGGGTAACAATTTCTTGCTAAATGTAAACCTTTATCTGCATTTATAAAGACTAGATTAGTTCTTAGTAGTAAAAACTAACCAGAACTTCTCTAAATTTCAGTTTCCCCAACCGTAAGGCCAAGTACAGACAGTCAAAAAGCCTGTGGCTGAATCGATTCAATCTTTGCAAGGTTTTTTTAAACTGCAGATTGAACCAATAAGCAAACGAACTGAGGTTCACTTTTCAAACAGGAAAGGCAGTCACACTCTACGGTAGCTCTACTAACAGCTGAGAGGAAGAGAGAGGTGCGCTATAGCACGCCTCCCAGCCTGCTGGCAATTGCAGAGAGCTCAAGCCCTCTTTTTTTCCCAAAGCCATGTCCTCTCCTCTGCCTCCCTGTGGGCTAAGCAAAGAGTGGGAAGAGAAAAAAACCCATCCGTCCTGCCTGGCACTGGATCCCCAGCCAGAAACAGCAAGGGAGGGAAAGCTGAAACTGGGGGCTTTACTTTGCCTGCCCCCAGATGGGACCTGGGCTGAAATCTCCTAGACATGCACCCTTCTCAACCTCGCAGCTGGCTGAGACAGTGGGGGGAGTGAAGGCCGCACCTGGGCTTGGTTCTGCCCGAGAGCTAGGAGCCAGCACCCTCCTTAGCCTGGGGCTGGCGGGGGGGGGGCAGGTGCAGGGAGGGAAGCCTGCAGCATGGGCTTGGCTCTGCCTCCAGAGTTGGAAGCCAGGAGTCACACCCATTCCTCAACCTCCAGGCTGGATGGGGGGAAGCCCACAGCAGGGTTTGGCTCCATCCCCTGACCCGGAGCCAAGAGCAAGGGGCTGGAGTCCCCTAGTCATATCCCCTTCTCAGTCTCTGAGCTGGCTGGGGGAGAGGGGCAGAAGGAGGGGGCTTGCCTTCACCCCCCCAAGCCAAGAGCCACATCACCTTCTCAGCCTCAGGGTTAGCTGGGGGGGTAGGCAGGGAAAGGAGAAGCCTGCACCAGGGCTTGGCTAACTTGGCACCCCCTTTGCAGCTTCCTAGCTGGCTGGGAAGAGGGAGAATCCTATACTCGGGCTTAGCTCTGCCCTCCAGAGCCAGAAGCAGGGCTGGAGTCTCCTGCCATGTCCCTTTCACAGCCTCTGAGCCAGGTAAGGGAGTAGGGAGGGAAGAAGCCCGCAGCAGTGCTTGGCTCCCCTCCTCCTGCCCCCCTGAGCTGGGAGCCATGCCCCCCACTCAGCTGGCCCAAAGGCTGAAAGAGGACATGGCAAAGGAACTCCACTCCTGCTCCCAGCCCCGGGGGATGGAGCCAAGCCCCAGTGCAGGCTTCTCCCTCTTCCCTCAGCCATCCCTGAGGCTGAGAACAGGGCATGGCTCCTGGCTCTGAGGGCAGAGGTAAGCCCCAGTGTGGACTTTTACCCACCCTCTCCCCTCAGGCAGCATAGAGGCTGAGAAGGGGGCATGGTTGCCAGCTCTGGGGAGAAGACTTAAGCAAGCCCCTGCTGCAAACTCTCCCACCCTTCCCCAGGCTGCCAGCACCCAGCTGGGGGTCTGGTTCCCTTCTCTCCTCCCCTGGCTAGGAGTCTGGTGCTAGACCAGAGAGGAGAAGTCCGCCCCACAAGTTATAGTTCTATGGCTAGGGAGCAGAGAGGCAGGGCAGACTGCTCATTCAAGCAGACAGCACTGCCAAAGCTGCAAAGCATCATGGGATGCTGGGGGACTGTGAGTTAACTTGAAAGGGGAGGGGATCTGGGATAGAAGTTCCATAAACTGGTCTGACCTAAATCAGTTAAGGTTTATCATAAACCAGTTCTGGCCATTTGAAAGAGGTTTAAGTGCACTGTGCTTCTGTTCCATTACAGCTTTAAACCACTTAAAACTGGTTTATGCGTAACTTCTAACCTAACCTAAGAGGGTGATACCAAAAGACCACGATTCATAGTTAAGCACTCCCAGGTCCTACTGCAATAGTGCTGAATGTGATGTTAGGCCCCAAAACATTTTGAAATTTTTATCTAGTTATTGATTCAGCTACAGACTTTCTTCTAGAGTCTAGGTGGCCAACTGTGCTAGAAAGATACTGCGTACAAATCTCACAAGCAGGTTACTTAGAGAAAGTAGATGCTTTCAAATGTGTAAACCTGAACGTGACATTCCTTCAGTACCCCAAAGTGTTTGGTGAGCTAATTTCAGAGCCATTGGCTGTGTCCAAGTACTCAAGGTGAAGTCCTAGACAATTGGAAAAAAGACAAACGTGTCCATCTTTAAAAGGGAAGGAAATGAGGATCCAAGGAAATAAAAATCAGTTATGCTAATCTTGATATTTGGAAAGATCCTAGAGCAGGTCCTCAAGAATTTATTTCAGACCACCTAGGGGAAAATAAGGTGATCAAGAACAGCCAGCATAGATTCACCAAGAACAAAATCTGCCTAACCAACTTGATTTCCTTCTATGAAAAATGGACAGGCCCTGTGGATGGGAGGCTGAGAGGGAGAGAACAGTGATATACCTTGAACTTGCAAGGCCTTTGAACATAACGATGACCAACCAGTCATATATTCTTCTTACAGTACTTCTACTTAGTCTGCATTTCCTTTGCTTGTTAATGAAAATGTCATGGGAGACAGTATAAAAGATGAGTCATCAATGGCTTAAATGTCTAGTTGCGGATATTAAGGGGGGTTCTCCTGGGCCTGGTATTAATATCTTCATTAGCAATTCATACAATAGGACTGAGTGCATGCTTAGCAAATCTGTAGATAATGCCAAGTTGGGTGTAGGTGCAGACACACTGGAGGGTAGGGCTAGGATCCAGAATGACCAGACCAGTTTTTCAGTCTATGCAGAAGTCAGACAAGTATAGGAGCCAAGTCCTGCACTTGAGATGGAATGTCTGCATGTACAAATGCAGACAAGGGAATGACTAGCTAGGCTGCAGTACTGCAGAAAAGTACCTGGCAGTTACAGTGAACCATAAAGCTGAGCATAAGCCAGGTATGCTTTTGTTGCCAGAGACAGAGAGAGACGCAACAGCCAAAAATCAAAAGCCAACAGCATGCTGCATTGCATTAGCAGGCGTGTAATTTGCAAAACAAAGGTATGGACAGTCCAGCAAAGAGCAACAAAAATGATTATGGGCCTGGGAAGCAAGATTTATGAGGAAAGTTTAGAAGAACTAGGATTACTTAGTTTGGAAAAGAGAAGACTGAAGGGAGATATGATAACAGATTTCACAAGAACATGCACAGAGTAGTCACCTACATCAGAAAGACTGCAAGCAGCACCTATCTGAGAAACGCAGCAAACCACAGGACACCAACATCTTTTGAAATGCCATCAAAACCATCAGAAGAGAGTCACAGAAGATGGAAATGGCATGATACCAAGCCCATACCCAGTGATGGAATAACACCTAGCCCATACAGCAATTTTCTCTGCAGAAACAGACGGTAAATTCTGAGTGCCAACAGATTACAACTAAGCAAGGAAGAGCATCTTCATATACAGGCTTGCTGACTTAGTGCAGAAGGTTTTAAACTAGGTTAACAAGAACAGACAAAAGCTTCTAGATCAGAAAAGAGCAAAGTCGCCTGGATGAAGGCCAAGTAAGAGTCAGTGCTATGGGGCATCTTAATGTTTCCAGAGGGAGAGTGGCAAGGCAGCTAATTATCCACAATATTTACATGCTTCTTCCATTTAGTATGGAGAACAAGCAGGAAGAACTGGAAAGCCTACTACAAATCACAGAAGTATGGTGCAACCGGGATACCAAAGACTTCATGGCAAACAGTTCACATCAGCAGGCTAATCTGATGTGAAGGAAGATTAAAAAAAAAAGAGAAGCAAGATACCCGCTTAACTAAAGAATCTTTTCAATGAATTGAAACTCAAAAAGGAATCTTACATACATACATAAAAACAATCATATTACTAAGAATGAGTGTAAGAATATGTAACGAGGGGTGGGGTTGAAGCAGGAAGGTCAAGGCACAAATTGGGGTACAGGTAGCAAAAGGCATAACAAAGGTAACAAGAAGCAGTCTATAAAGTATTTTAGGACTGAGAAGAAAGATTGAAAACAAGCATAGGTCTCTTAGTGAACAGAGAGGGCTATCTAACCTTTTTACTTCTGTCTTCATGAATAAAATCAGTTATCACGTGACAAACGCAGTTGGTAACATGTATAGATAAGGAGATAATCAGCCCAAAGTAGGGAAAGAACAGGTTAGGGGTTACTTAAGTAAAGCTCAGAAGGACCAGGCAAGATTTATCCTAGACTATTTGATAAAATGGCTGAATTAGTTGCTGAGTCGCTGGCTGTTATCTTTGAGTTCTCAAAGACCCAGGCATTCCCAGATTATTGAAAGGACAAATATTCTGGAAAAGACCAAAATGAAATTTATGGGCATTTATACGCATGCCTTTTTGTGCTGCAACATGCCAGAGAGCCAATGTGGCAATTAACTGAGTGCTCCGCACATGAGCTGACACGCACTGCACTGCATCACATGCAGTTGTATAAGAGGCAAAATGCGCATCAGCATGCAGAAAATGGCAGCGGTGCACTTTTAAATTAACACATCTTTGATGCGTTTTAGTTCAAAAGCACACCGCTGACATTTTCTACATGCTGATGCACATTTAGATGTTTATAAAAATTCATATGTCACAGATCCAGGCACTTTTTAAAAGTACCTAGCACTGCAGTGCAAGGATGTGTACAAATGCCCTTTCTTTCCGAAGTGGGGGCTTAAAAGAAAAAGGGGTGGGGAATGGAAAGGGCAGGGGATTCAGTCAAGTCCCCAAGCCCAGGTTTTCTTGGATCCACAAATCTATGCTTGCCTAAGTAGCATGAAAAACTGGTGTTTTCACTCGCACATTCAAATCTGCAGCTTTGAAACCTTTCCAAATGAAAGGCATTCATAATTTTCTAGTGAATCATGCAATAGTGAGTATTTTTTGTAAACATACACCACTACTCTAATGTTATCTTCAGATTGAATAAAATATAATCCACTGTAAAGAATAAGCAATGGAGAAAATTCACTTCAGAGTCACTGATAAAAAGTAACCCGAAACAAGAATTATATAACCAGCCTTTCTACTGCATTCCAGCATATGTATGTTTAAAAAAATTAAAAATTTAGGAGTTGGGTGGTTTAGGACATAGAACAGCCCACTTAACTAGAAATAGTTATGAGACATACATTTAGATAAATATGTTCAGAAAGGATTTTAAGTTATTGGGAACACAAAAGTCCTTTCTTATAGAAGCTCCAGTTAAATAGAACTAGGCTACCATATTTACTTGGATACAAACACAACCCTGAATATAAGACAACCCCCCCAATAATTAGATTCCATACATCTTTTTCATATATCAGTTTGTTAAAGTTTTCCAGGTGTAGAATCTAATTATTGGAGGATTATATAAAATACAAGCTGTGCCCAGTAATAGTTCAAAAGGCTCATAATTTGTCATACAGCTCACTGGGCTGGGCCACAGCAGAGTCAGCAGTGTTTCAAGCCACGGTGATCCCACAGTTCAGCACTGCTTAGTATCTGTGTGTACTCCAGATCTCTCTCCCCCCCTGCCCTAAAGGATCCACACACTAATTAGCCTTCACTTGTAACTGGAAGCAGGTGTTCTTGTCAAGGCCTGAGACTCTCCAAAAATTGATGAGACACAGGGCTGCCTGGTCCGGCTCCACACCCATAGAGGAGGGCCACAGTTATCATATGTGATCTCATAAATATTAGGGCTGGAAGGGACCTTGTAAGATCATTGGGTCTAGCCCCCTGCCCAAAAGGGCAAGAAGTCAGCTGGAGCCAGATGGCCCCAGCAAGATAATCATCTGAACGCTTCTTGAACATGTCCAGAGTAGGCTTGCACCACTTCTGGGGGGAGTCTATTCCAGACTCTGGAGACTCAGATGGTAAATAAGTTTTTCCTTCTGAAAGAAAATGGTTTATGACCATTGGACCTTGTCTTCCCTTGGGGTGCCCTGGTGAACAGATGTTTTCACAGATTCTGATGCACACCTCTGATATACTTATAGGCTGCCACCAAGTTCTCCCCTGCCCAGAGCCAATGCTTTTCCAAGCTGAAGAGTCCCATGCTTCTCAGCTTCCCCTCGTAAGGCCTGCTGTCTTGACCCGTGATCATGTGTGGGGCTCTCCTCTGGACTCTCTCAAGCTTCTCCATGTCTTTTCTGAAGTGTGGAGCCCAGAACTGGACACAATACTCCAGCTGTGGCCTCACCAAGGCCAAATAAAGCAGGAGGATGACATCTTGGGTCTTGCTTGAGAAGCATCGGTAGATGCAAGCCAGAGTTTTATTTGCTTTGCTGGCTGCGGCATCGCATTAGTGGCTCATATTCATTTTGTGGTCAATCATGACCTCCAAGTCTCTTTTGGACATACTGCTAGCGAGTGTAGGACTGCCGAGCCTATAGGTATGATGTGGGTTGTTTCTGCCGAGGTGGAACACCTTGCATTTCTCTATGTTGAAAGTCATCAGGTTTTGATCTGCTCACTTTGCAAGCCTGTCCAGTTTGGCTGAATCCCCAGCCTAATTAATGAGGAACGGGGCAACAAAGCCTCTCATCTATATAAACAAGTTTGGTTCTTCATGAGTAACATTTTGGGCTCATGAAAAAACGGGAGTTATTGGAAACAGGAAAGAAAGGCACCATTCAGCTGTGACAGTGAAGAGAAAGTAAGATGTGTTCAATGTAGTGGTTCACCATTACCTGACAGAGAGCTGAGGGGGGCTGAACAGTTCAGATCAGTTATACTAATCTAGCTTTGTGGTAGGTCCTATGTGCAAGCCCCAGAAACACCTCCCATAGATCTGGTAGTATCTGAAGCTTCAGGCTATACAGTCTGGGAGGTAGGATACTTGCTGGTGGTAACACCACACAGACTTGAATGATTAATCTCTGCTCTGTTGAAATTTGGAACTGATTTGGCCCTAAAACATTTTTTTTTTTTTTTTTTTTTTTTTTTTTTTTTTTTTCTAAGCCTTGAAGACCTGAAATCCACTGGTCCAAATAAGGACCACCTCCCCCCATCACAAATTTTTTTTTTTTTTTTTTTTAAGATATATTCAGGAAATGCAAAAAAAAAAAATCAACCCTCTGGAAAAAAAATCTGTATTTTTTTCCCTATTTGCATTTGAACATCTGTCTGTCAAACGTAAGTAGAAGTTCACTAACTGGTACTGTTATGCTACTTGCATAACTTGTTATGTAGCTGTCAATACCTTGAAAAACAGATATTACTTTTACTGCATTTTTTATAATGGTTACAAAATTAAAAAAAAAAAAACCAGAAAAATTTACCCAAAGCCAAATGGAGTTCTTTAAATCCAAGTTAATAAAATGACATGAAATTATAAGCTTGATATGTTCCTTAAGACTTCCAGTGCTTAACTACTTTAACCTCAAATGCCAAGAACAGAGTGGGATTGCAAGTAAAGAAAGGTATATACATTAAACCCTACTTTATGAGAAGATGTTCAGGTTAAATGCAGTCAGAAACATGCACACTAATCACCAGATATCTTTAACACTTATCATGCACCCAGACCACCTAATCCCACTGCAGTTAATAAAAATGGAGAGCTAGAAACTGAGACAGTGTGAATATACTGTTCAAGTTATGAGACTACACAGATTTACTATGCTATGGATGACTGTAAGGGGGGAGGCCTTTCAGTTATTTAAAAAGCCAAGTATCCCAAATCACACATTAAAAAAGTGGCTTTGAGGTTATTCAAATCTGCAATTGCGTGAGCTTGCCATCAGGAAAGTGACTAACTTCTTATCTACAACTGGAACAAGAGCATTTATCAACATTGCTTGATTTTCAAATACATGGACCATCTAACTGGGCAATATCTTATTCCACCCTCCAACACCAGTTTAAATGTCGCTGAACCAATGCAGATCAGGGCCAGACTGTGCTAGTCTTCAAGTTCCTAAGACACTACAGCTTTAGGGCTCAATTTAAAAACACTAATGAATAAGAAAGCCTATCGTAACACACATGCACAGAGGGCAAGTTAAAAAAAATCCAAGCCCCTATACATGCACCAGCTGATAGAATCTTCTCCATCGTACAAGTGTATCAGCTCCCTGTTATTCATCAGCAAGCTACAACCTTGCAGCTTTTACACAAAATATTGTAATTTATCCCCGAGGTGCAACTCTGCGTGGCAAAAACAAAACCATCCACACCACCAAACAGGCCTTCTTAAATCAGGTGTTTGAAATGCTTTAAACCCATGTTTCCCCAAAGCTTGTGGGTTTACGCCCTACTGTAAGGAAGTAGGCACTTTCATGTCCCTCCCCCCACTACCTCAGCATATTTCAGTTTCTGCCATTCCCCATGTTGCTAATTGCCACTCATTCCTCTTGCTGAAGGCAATCAGCAACAGGGTTTAAAAACAAAAACCAACCCCCCCACCACACTCCAAAAAAACCCAAAAAACAAAAACCAAAAGCCAGCAATTGCCAAGAAGGGAAGCAGCAGCAGTGGCTCAAGTATGGGGGGCTTACCACAATTCATGCCCCATCTACAAACCTTCTATGTCCTGCCAGGGACAGCATCCCACAATTTGGGGAACAATGCCTTAAAACTGTAGCTCGTTCTGACATGGATGCTCAAGATGACAGAAGATTAAGACTTACTTCTGTACAAACTGTGAATTTAGAGTTTTTAATATAGACAGCTACCTTAAGGTATCTCTTCTAAAAATAAGATCAAGATTTTAAATATGCCAACATTTAGTACATGTGTTGGGAAGTGGATCTAGAATTTTGTAGAGGAAAGTGTGGGAGCAATAACTGGCACTGCAGGGTTGGCTGCACCCAAGCTCCCAGCCCTTCCCGCACACCAGTGCAGACAGAACGTGATGCAGGAGCCTTCAGGGACTTTTTTTAGGTCCCTAAAGCAGGTAAGGATTCTCCCCTCATCCCTTCCCTGCTCAGAAAAGTCCTCCTCTCTCCTTCCCCACCTGCTGCTGCTTCTTTCCCTCACTACCGTGGGGCTAGGGGAAGCTCCAGAGCCATTTCTGCCCACTCCAGCCAAGCAGTGCAGGGGCCAGACTCAGCTGTGGGTAGCAGCAGTAGCAATGAAGGCAACTGGGCAGGGAGAGGTACCCATCCTTCCACTGGCATCCCTAGCTGAGTCTGGCACCCATGCAGCCCAGCTGGAGCAGGCAGGAACAGCTCTTATGCTTCCCCTGCCCCCAGGACAGTGGGGAAAGCGGCAGTTGCAGGCTGGGCTAGAGGGGACCAAACTGGGATTCTTCCCTGATTTGGGCTTAAAAAATCCCACAATGCAGTTCAGTCCAAAAGAAAAAAAAAGGTGTGGCCATCCCACTACGCCCCCTCTGGAACTGAACCTGCATTTGCTCCTTTGCATATAAAAAAAAAAAAAAATTCTACTATGTGATGCAAAGACTATTTTTAAGATGAGATGGGAGCTTCGAATTTCAACTGCTTCTTGTAATTAAGAAACAGTGAGAAAGGTACATGGAATGTTCAATATAAGTGATTTTCAGTAGATGGTACTAAAATCATGTAAATTTAGAAGTCTAGCTAGAAAGAACCTTCCAAAAATATGGTTAGGCTTGGAAGAAAATGTCAGCATTAAAAAGAGCAAACAAAGAGCATACAGCCCCCAAGAGGTTAATTTGTGGATCCCATATTCTTGCCTGGCTGATACTCTCCCTATCACTCTGGGTGTAAGAGCAGCTGGAGGCTCCTGCTTCCTTCCCCCTCTTCTCCCCCCCCCCACCCTTTGCTGCCTGGCCCTGCCTCAGTGGGTAGGGCAAGCACTGGGGATGGGAAGCAGGGTGTGCCCACACAAACATGCAGTGTGGTCCTGGAGGCCAAACCAAGTAAAAAAAGAGGGGTAGGATGGGGGTTTGCTTGTGCAGCCCAGGAACTCACTACTTGCCTTAGCATGGCCTGTACAGCATGCAGCCCTTGCTGGTGTGGCATCCAGCTGCTTGGAAGTTTAACAGCACTGTTTCTGAATGGCTTTCCTTACCTACAGTGAAAATGTGCTGCGCTGCAGCTGCGCTCATAGCCAAAAACAGGACAAAACAAACTTTAGATTGGGTTTTAGTCTGGCAGGCTGTTTCTCATAACTACATTTTTATTCTTTTTGTCCTGTTCATTCAACAAGACTTTAACTGACTTGCAAGCTTTTTTTTTTTTTTTTTTTTTTTTTTTAAGGTAAGCATCCTATTTAGAACTGCAGATAATTTCCCAATACTGCCAGAACCTAATAGAAAAAATATTGTCAAAAGATAACATGCATTAAAAAGAATCTCTCCCCCCTACATCCAGTTTACAGATAGAGGAGCAACTATTTTATCTGACTAGACTTCTAAAGCTCTTGAAAATATGGGACAAATACCTAGCATTATTGGAGTATAGGTTATAGCTGTGTTGGTCTAAGGACATAGGCAGACAAGGCGCTTTGGGTAAATCTGATACATCTTTTATTAGACCAACTAAATAGTTGGAAGAATTCTTCTTCGCAAGCTTTCAGGTTTAAAAACTCTTCATCAGGCTGAAGAAGCATCTGCAGTTTGTGTGTGCTCTTCCTGGATGAAATGAATAGCAAAGAAGCTAGAGGCTGGTATGCCTGCAGGAAAGCCAGTCAGTGAAGTGGCACAGGCCAGCTCTGTGTGTGGCATCTATCTGGCAGATGGAGGAGACAGGCAGCACAGCAGCAGATAGGGCAGGAAGCAGAAGGCAGAGCTGTAGATCAGACAGGGAGCACAGGTCAGGAAGCGGAGGAAAATTTTGGGCAAGGAGCACAGAACATGGAGCAAAAAGCAGAGCCTCAGAGAAGAGGAAGGGGAAGGGATGAGGCTAATTTGTGGCCCCAACTGCACTAGAAAGCTAGTATATTTCAAAAGGCATTTATACACACACAGTTCTGCGTCACTTGGGCATTTCACTCTTAAAAAGAAACACAGTAAAAGACGTTAACTGGCATCTTATTAACTGGAAAACTCTATTAGATGAATTTCCGATATTTCCCAATACAAATCCTCACTTTAGGAACCGGAATCTTTGCCAAAGTCTATCTGGCATGCGCATCAAGTACTTGCACTACAAGTATGGCACTGTCTTCCATACAACTCTCAGATAACCAGAATTTTTAGATAACCAGCACCCCCCATTACTCCAGTCGTGCCTGATAGCAAAGCTTTTACTGTATAATTTTGTCCATCTTAAGTCTTTCACTGAATGAAAAACTGGCCACTGCCTTCCAGTTTACAGCTAACACTGTAATAAGTGTTAGTGATTGCAGTTTAAACTCCCCTGAGCAACTTCCAGATTTGTAAGCGAGTAGCTCTAAAAGCTCTTCTGCACAAAAAAAATAAATATCCAAAGCTGAACATCCAGTTGTCCCGGAACACTGATGTCATGTTTCCATAGGGTGACAGCATTTTTTAGTTCATATAGTGTCACACCATCAAAGTCTTTCCAGAGGACCACAGAGATCTCATCCAAATTCCATTTTCAGTCAACAGTTTAAACCAGTCAAGGGAGAAGAACATTGGTGTAATAGGCTGAGGGGCTGGCATTCTTTGGCAGACGGGCAGCAATGTTCTGAACCAGCAGCATTGACTTCTTTGTATTAACAGATACACACAATTCTTATTCGTTGGTCCAAAGATTTACAAAAGAATTTTTAAGTAACAAAAATAAGGACCACTACACCAAGCTTGAATTTTCTATGAAAAGGCAGCCTTTTTGCCAGTCAGGGTTGGAGAAGAGCCAAAACCATGGCTATTTTGGTACATAAAAACATCAAAGAGGTCTTGATGGATGAAAAGATTATGAAGAGCGATATACTAACTAATGAGTCCCTTACCACTGATATCATATTGGGTTTTCCAGAATTCAGTCTCAGGCATCTTCACTGCATCCAGCTTGTTGATTTCAACCAAGCCACTAGAGCCAGGAAATGACTCCATGAGTCTCTGACAAAGCTAAAATGAGAGTGACAATCTGACTGTTGCTAGATTTTAAGCCACATTCAGTTTCTCCCACTGGATACTGAACAAAGTAGACCAGAGTACTAAATTTCAGAAATGAAGGAATCTGTGACCATAAAGCAGAGTGGGCAATTATTTAGTCCTGCGAGCCACATAGGGAGTTTTGGTGAGCTGTCACAGGTCAGGTCAATACCCCGCTCACCCACCCACTCCTCCGCCACACCAGAACTCCCTCTGTGCTCAGCCAGGCAGCTGGGATAGGGCTATGTGCAGGGAGTGACATCCAGAGTAGGAAAGACTGAGATCCAAGGATGGTGACAGCATCGTGCCAGGGCCAGGGGCAAAGCCACAATCCACTCCCTGCAATGTTCACCGGTTCTGTGAGCAGGGGCATGTGGGGAGCCGGTAGCAGCTCTGCCCTGGGCTCAGGCCCTGTACTGTCACTGCTCAATGATCATGGTTTCTCCATGCTAACCGGCTGAGACGTGTGGGCAGGGAACACAGCCAGATGGACAGGATGGTGCCTCAGGTGGGCAGAGAGCTGCATCTGGGGCCGGTGTTGGGGTGGGGCTGTGGCAGAACCATGATCTGCTCCCCACGTGCCCCAGCCTGCAGAACCTGTGCCCACGGCAAAGCCATGTAGACAGGCAGGCAGCAGGTTGTTACTGCCCCAGCCACATGCTGTAACCATATCAGGATCCCACCCCATGATCCCAGCCTTGCCCACCTGTACTGCTCCCAAACATTGTTCCCCGTGCACCTGCACCCCATTCAATCTGCTTAGCCACATGCCCTGCCTGCGCAGGTCCCACTCCTGGTGTTTGGGGGGAGGGCAGACTCACGGGGTACCAGGGCAGTGAGGTTGGGTCTAGCTGCAGCTGCTGGAAGTAGCTGCCACTTGCTGAGAAGTGAATCTGGCCACCATGCATGTGGCCCCATTGTGCAGGTAGGGGAGGCAGGACCAAATGCACATGCCATGGCCTGGGCTGCTGTCTGCACCTGAGCTGGGTAGGTCTTAGGGTGCTGCCAAAGGCTGGACAAAATCCTTGGTGGGTCATATTTTGCCCACCCCTACCATAAAGGCTTCTAAGTCTGCAGCATGCTTTGATACAGGAAGTTATTCTCTAATTTTACATGGAGGACAGATAAAAAACAATTACAAATCACTGTCACATTTACCAGTTCAATTTCAGGGAAACAAAAGCAAAAAAAAAAAACATCCCCCCCAAAGTTAGAAAAGGACAATACCACAGGCCACTTTAAAGCTATGCATTCACTTGTGTGCATTAAGAAGCTACTCCTGAGCCATCTTTCCTTTTTCAGTCAGTAATCAAGTGATCCTTATGTCCAATAATGCATTTTTACAACAACAATAACAACAAAAATCACTAGAGATTATATCAGTTGATAGTCACAGAAATGTATCTTCACTTTATGTGCAGTTAAACAGAGATGTTTCTCATGTAGCCTGAAAAAAATACAAACCAGCTTTTCAGTACGTATACAAAAAGAGCTCTCCAACTTCACTCCCACATGAAACCCTCAGTTTCTCTCACTCAATCACATTTTCAAAAGGGACGATTTGTTTTTATGCAAGAGATACTGTGACTCAATACAGCAATCATTTAAAGGATGCCAACAGCCCATTAAGGTAGACCATTTAAAAAAAAATTAATAAAATAACACAAACCCATTTCATTTCTGAAATGAGATATGAACCTGCCAAATCTACTCGTGAACTCTAGCCTTCCAGCTTTTGCTCCACCATCAAGTTGATTCCTATTGTTCTAGTCTCCCTACTGATGAGCCAAACAGTTAATCTCTTAACACACAATGCATAAAAGGTTTCATTTCAAACCAGAAAAATGGAAGACACTTATAATCACCACAGCATTCACATTTGAATGACAGCTAAACATAAAGGACCATCAAGCATGCAGCCATCTGGAAACAAGCTGGTATTCTTTCATATTATCTGTTCTCAGACCTTTAAGACAACGGGTCAGAGGTTAGCCCAAGACTCCCATTTAGCAAGATGCTCATTTCAAATCCTTTGTCATTAATAAACATCATCAAAATGGCAATTTAAAACAAAAAACAAAAACAATAAGCCATCAGATTCCTCCACCTTCCTTGAATTCTAAGCAATGACTTCTCACACACGGATTATTTATCTTGATCTAGTTACATATGTTCAATCTAAATTTGTTCTCTTTTATTCAGATAAATCATATTCAAAGAGTTCAGGAAAACACTGCTCCAGGTACATTTGAAGTAATAATTTTTTAATATGTGATGTGTGTGTATTTTGCTCTTTTGAAGAAAGGGAGAATAGTTCAGCAGTGTACTAGTATAGCTGCAACATTCGTGCTGGTGCAAAACAAAATGAGCAATCAACCTATATTCAGATTTACAACGATACTTTAAGCATTTTTGCAGCTCAGCCAAAAACAGAGAACAAGAGAATGGCAGAAACCTGGGGGGGGGGGAGGAGGAGGAGAATGAAGAATGGTCACCCTCCTGTAGCACTACATCATTTCTCTAATACCCTATAAGAGTTCCTACAGAAAGCAATATGTTTGTGTATGCAACACAAGTCTTCTATTCCTTTCAGTTTCTAACTTGTAGCTACTTACAATTCTAAGAAACACAAAATCCAATTTAGATGAGAAAGTCTGAGCTAGCACCCTTTTCCTCTCAAAGATTAGAGGGTCAGGTTCAGTAGGCTTCCACCTAATCCATCTTACCTCAAGCAAAAACACAGTTCAAGATACTGTTTAGAAGTTTACAGGTTATTTGCTGTTGTCTTGGCAGTCTGTAGGATGGAGGGGTGAAGGGTAGTGAAATGCCTAAATCAGAAAACTGGAAAAGGTACAGCCAAAAACCCCAGTTTATAGACTAGAAGCCAGAAAGCACTGTTTCTCCAAGCAGTTCGGCAATTTATTAACAGCTCATATAGATAATATATTTAAATATTTTATTTGTATTATGTATTTTATGTATATGAACTGCTATTAAACTATGTGGAGAAACTGTGCCTTCTGGTCTATAAATATATAGATGTTACTCTGACATTACCAGCACAATATGAAAGTACTTCTTTATACAACCCTAGAGAACTACCAATAAATAGTTACAGCTTTTACAGATATCGTCAGTAGGGTGTGTATCCTTATACAAGTTTGTCCATCTGAAATTAGCTACATAGTTCTTATGCAGTTCAGAGACACTGAACTGGTGGTTTCCGGTTCAGGTGAAAAGCCAGTATTTTTCCATCTACTCTGAAAGTCAGTAATATTTATTGTGAATTCCCTGAAATTTGAAGGCATACAAAAAACTAGAACTCTTGGTTCCAAAATGATACCTTTTATTAGACCATAAAGGCTTCTAAGTCTGCAGCATGCTTTGATACAGGAAGTTATTCCATCATCTATACTGTGCCCACAGCCTGATGAAGGTCCTTTGAGCCCAAAAGCTTGCAGAAAAGGACCATTTTCTTGCAATTTCCCAGTTGGTCTAATAAAAGGTATCATTTTGGAACCAAGAGTTCTAGTTTTTTGTATGCCTGGTATCAGATCAACATGGCTACCAAGTACATCTCTAAAATTTGAAGGATATTTTCCTTTCCCCTCCAAAAAAAAAAAAAATCAGTTCTCTAAGACCAAGACTTTATTTGCTTAGTATAGAAATTTTTTTCTTCCCACCAGCTAAATTTTCTAAATTCCTCCCTTAGCAGGATCAACTTTCATCATCTGTTGATCATTTAACAGATTAAACATTACACAGACTGATTATTCTCATCAGGACTTCATTTTCAGTAAGAGGACAGATTCTTTTAAGAAGTATACCTTATTTTCTTACATACCTTATACCCCCCCATGACCTGTTTGTTTGTTTAAGGCAAAACGAAGGGTGTGGAGGGTGGTAAAGGGGACAATTTTTCTAGAGTTACGGCTGTAGAGAGAAAGGACAGAGCCTAATCAATTTACTCGCCACTACCACCCCTCCACACACACACACACACACACACACTTTCTTGCTTAACCAAAAGCTGAAACATTAGATGTACCAGAAGACTGGTCTCCATGGGTGGGCCTAAAAATTTGAACAAATCTTAAAACAGAGGCACACTAGGAAAAGCTAGTAGACAGCAAAATTGCCAAAAGAAAGGTTAGCTCGATTAGAAGAACATCAAGACCATTAAAATGGAGATGTTGTTACCACCCATGGAAGGAACAATAATAAGCCATTAAGTCAACTGACTCCCTCAGCTGCCTGCACAGAATTGTTGATTCCTGCTTGCAGCAGAAGCAAAGTGGGGTCCTATTCCAGGCAGTTAAACAAAACAAACAAACCAAAACCGAAACAAAAAAACCCTCCAGCTTTTCTGCTTAAGACAAGCACCCCAAATGTGGGTGACAGTTTTAGTGAAACAGGTGTGTAGTGTGCGAGTAAATACAGTAATCTGACAACTGTATCAAATGTTCTCATTCACTTCGGCTGGCCTGTAACTTCTCTATTCTAGGAGGCAGAACTCCGCCAATAATTCCCATTAGTATATTACAGAAAGTACATTATGGGTACATCATGACAAATTTTTTGACCAAGAAAAGAGATATTAAATTGGCAGTGGCTAGGATTTTCAAAATTCAGTGGAAGTTGAACCCTAGTTTTTTGTTTTGTTTTGTCAGTGTTTAAGAAATTCTAAGCAATCCTCCTCATTCCATGTCAGTACAGGTTAACAGAGAAAGGTTATACTGTTGAAGAGATCATTTCCTTTAAAGCAGACAAATTTGTTCCAATCTTCTGTGCTTCTGATAGAGGGAATGGTGGGGGGGAAGGACCTTTAAGCATTTTCCTAACATTGACTATTGTAGAACATTTAGTAGTGATAGGACCAGTGTGCTTGAAAAAGACCAGAAACAAATTACACATCTGCCTTTCAATGTGTGGACTGATTTGCCTCTCAGCTTAAAATGAAAGTACTTCTGTTCTACCCTAGATAGCTGCCAGAACGATTCCATCTTTCCCCTTTATGCTTAATAGGGCATCTACACATCTGAATCCATAGGTATAAAGCAGGAGTGGGCAAAGTCCAGCCCACAGGCCAGATCAGGCCCGCAGCAGACTTCATTTCCCAGCAGCACCTGCTTATGGTGCTGCAGCCAGTCTCCACGGAGACCCCAGTAGTAGTGGTACCATGACAGTGCAAGGCCAGGATTTCAATGGAGACCAGTCCCAGCAGCACTGGCATGGCATGCAGCTGGGCAGGGAGCTGCTCTGGGACTGGAATTTTGCAGCGGTGACAGCGTGATCTGGAGCCGGGGCAGAGTTCCGATCCACTGCCCACATACCTTGCGTACCATGACAACACTGCTGGGGCTGGTCTCTGTGGAAACCCTGGCCCCACACTGTCACAGTGATGCCACTCCTGGGGTCTCCATGAAAACTGGTTGCAATGATGTGGGCAGGGGCTGCTAGAAAAGATCCAGCAGACTGCCAGCCAGATCCACCATTTTGCCCACCCCGGTATAGACAGTATCTATGGGGAATCTACAAATACAGCTGTACGATATCTGCCCTATAGGTTCTCCATCTTTTTAGACTTGAAGTACCCCTTGTCAGATTCAAGGCACCACTCCATAACTTTTATGAAGTGAGCAACACCACATTTCAAAAGCTAAATTTATTTATTAGAGGGCTTACCTCTTTGCAGAAAGGGCAGGAAGTACACATGGAGAAGCAGCTAGGCAGTGACAGTCTGAGCTTACTCTTTTTTCATACCTGAAGCCTGAGCCTGCTTTTATCTGCTCATCTCCTCTCACTTCCTGCAGCACCCTTCAAAAGAATCTCAGAGTATCCCAGGGTGTCCTGGAACCCTTGTTCAGAATCACTGCTCTACATCAGCGGGTACCAACCAGTCAATCTCGATTGACCAGTAGATCTTAGAGCCTCTTGGAGTCAATCTGAGGCAGGGGCGGGGGGAACTGAGCTTGTGTATGCACGTGCATGCCCACCCCCAGCCCAGCAGGTCAGTCCGTGGGAAAGGGAAGAAGCGGGGGCCAGTTCGAGGCCCCTGCAGAGAGGAACAGAGTGCCACAGAGGCAGGAGCAGAGGTAAGCTGAGTGGGAACCTGGCCAGATGGGTGGCGGGATGGTGGACTCTGGGCAGCTCATCCAGGGGCGCCAGGGGGCAGAGGGCTCCCGCCACTGTGCACACCCCGAAGGCCCCGGGGGCCACATATGCCCCCCCATCTGTGTGCAGCAGGGGCAGCTGCCATTGCGGGCTGCACTTTGCAACCGAGACCCGCTACAGTCTGCCCAGGAGTGGCCCAATGCCACGTGTATCCATCCACTGGGTGGGCGGGCAGGCAGAGAACAAGAATCAGCCCAACAGTAGGACATGTGGCATCGAACCACTCCAGGGCCAACTGCAATGGATCTTGAGGTGCAAAGCCCAGCCCACAATGGCAGCTGCCTCCACCGTGCAGATGGGGGGGGGCACATGCCCCCTCCAAACGCTGGCCAGTGCCGGCAGCTGCAGCAGCTGTTATAGAGGGAGTGGGGCTGGAGCAGGGGCAGGCCCTGCACATCTGGGGCATCGGATAGAGCTGTGAGCAGCTCATCCAGTGGGGGGGGAGGGGGCGGAAAAACATGCGCACCTGGATCTGCACACCAGCCAAGCCAGCCGCCACTCCAGGCTGAGGCTGAGGCTGAGGCTGTGCCAGGTGGCGCTAGGAGGGCTACAGGTACCTGAAAATTCACTACAGCCCCCTCTCCCAGCACCACCATCATTGCCCAGCCCAAGCACAGCGCAGCCCAGACCATCGTGAAGAGCACAGCACTGCCTTTCAGCCCCAGCCCGCACCCTGCGCAAATCCCACAGCAGCAGTCTGGGCTGTGCTGTGCTCCAGCCAGGTGGCAGCACTGGAAGAAGGGCTATGGGGGCGGGGGGACAATGGCAAATTTTTAGGTGCCTGTAGCCTTGCTCCCAGCCCACAGCAGCAGCTGGCCTGGCTGGCATGCAGATCCAGGAGCACACACACCCTTCTCTGTTGGGGTGCATGCCCTCCTCCCTCCCCACAGCCCCCAGATGAGCTTCTTGCAGCTCCATCCTGTGTCCCAGCTGCACAGGGCCTGCACTTTCTCCAGCCCCACTCCCTCAGCCCCCCACCATTGGCAGGAGTGGGGCAGATAGAGGCCCTAGCAATGAGGAGGAAGTGGGCTACAGCTGGGGCCTCTATCTGCCCTGCCCCTCCACGACCCTTTCCCCTCCCCCTCCCCCTTCCCCCACAGACTTACCTACTGGGGGGCACGCCCCCCCAAAAAACTTACATGATTAGTGGAACATCACTGCATACCTAACGGAAGATACATAAGTGCCATATCCAAAGTAATTTACTAAATATTAAATTAATCCCCCTCTGCTTCTATCTGCTCCCCCCACAGCCCTTCCTTCCCTGCAGACTTACCATCTGGGAGGGGGGTGGAAGCGCACTGTAGATCTCAGGTTGCTTTTAAATACCAAGAGGTGATATCCTACTTTAAAAGGTTGGAGACCCCTGCTCTACATCATTACTGCAGTTCATCAGCCTTCAAGCCGTAAGAGAAAATATTACTGGCAGTGGGGAGAACCTTTTTTGCTTCTTACAGATGAGCCCCTCCATTAACATTTGATGAGGCCTCACTTGAGCTATTAAAAAACAATATACAATCTGGTGGTGGATGGGTCAGTATCAACCTGGAAAGATGTGGGCAGTGGGGTCCCCCAAGGCTCAGTCCTTGGACCTGTGCTATTCAAGGTCTTCATCAGTGACTTGGATGAGGGTGTGGAGAGCACTCTGTCCAAATCCGTGGATGAAACAAAACGATGGGGTAAAGTTAACATACTACTGGGAAGAGATCAAATCCAGGTGAACCTGGACAGGATGGGAAAGTGGGCAGAAAAGAATAGGATGTCATTCAACAGAATACAAGAACAAAGTGCTGCATCTAAGGAGAAGGAATTACCAACACACCTATATGCTAGGGACAACCTTCTCAGCAGTACAGAAGCAGAAAGGGATCTCCAAGTCATAGCTGACTCCAAGATGAATATGAGCCAATGTGGCAAAGTAATCCTGGGGAAGCTTTTTGAGAAAATTATCATAGCGCATGTCCATGAGGGCCAGCAGGGGAGATTATGCTTAGGGGCAACCAACACAGGTTCATTAAGGGCAGGTCCTGCCAGACCAACTTGGTGGCCTTCTATGACCAGGTCACAAAATTCTTAGACACAGGGGTAGCAGTGGCCGTAGTCTTTCTGGACTTTAGGAAGGCCTTCGACATTGTCTCTCACCCCATTCTCATTAAAAAACTAGGGGACTGTAGTGTCGACACCTACACAGTGAAATGGGTCACTAACTGGCTGGCGAGTGGTAGTGGCTGGGTCATTTACGACCTGGAGGAATGTGGGCAGTGGGGTTCCACAGGGCTTAGTCCTGTGCTGTTGTAAAAAGCACCCTGTTCAAATTCACAGACTACACTAAGATGTGGGGGGAAGCAGGCACGCTAGAAGGGAGGAATAGGCTGCAATCGGACCTAGACAGGTTACAGGGGTGGACAGATGAGAACAGGATGGGTTTCAACACTGACAAGTTCAAGGTACTACACCTGGGGAGGAAGAACCAGCAGCATACATACAGGCTGGGGAACTCCCTTCTTGTCAGTGCAGAGGCAGAAAAGGGTCTTGGACTTATTATTGATGCCAAGATGAATATGGGCAGGCAGCGTGGGGATGCAGTCAGGAAGGCCAACCGCACCTTGTCATGCATCCGCAGATGCATCTCAAGCAGGTCCAAGGAAGTGATCCTCTCCCTCTATGCAACACTGGTCAGGCCGCAGTTGGAGTACTGCGTCTAGTTCTGGGCACCGCACTTCAAGAGGGATGTGG
>NW_017728949.1:5031743-5040305 GCF_001723895.1 Crocodylus porosus | reverse complement strand
TGAACAACTTGCTGGGGTCGTTTGACCCCAGTACTCTTTCCTGCCATGGCAGGGGGTCGGACTTGATGATCTGCTCAGGTGCCTTCCAACCCTACAAACTATGAAACTATAGTCAGTAAAGCCAACTGCACTTTATCATGCATTAGCAGGTGCATCACAAACAGGTCCAGGGAGGTGATACTTTCCCCTCTATGCAGCATTTGTCAGGTCACAGTTGGAGTACTGCATCCAGTTCTGGGCACCACACTTCAAGAGGGATGTGGATAACCTTGAGAAGGTCCAGAGGAGGGCCACTCGTATAGTTAGGGGCCTGCAGGTAAGGCCCTACAAGGAGAGACTGAGGGACTTGGATATCTTCAGCCTCCACAACAGAAGACTGAGATCACATCTAAATGATTTTGTGGCCCCCCAAAATTCACTGGGGGGAGGCAGCAAAAAATTGGAGATGCTCCGTTTACCAGGGTACCCCTTGGGATAACCAGGAACAACAGCCACAAACTGACAGAGAGCAGATTTAGGTTGGACATCAGGAAGAACTTCTTTACAGTAAGGGCTGCCAGAATCTGGAATGGGCTTCCAAGGGCGGTGATGCCCTCCCTTACCTTAGGGGTCTTTAAGAGGAGGTTAGACATGCACCTGGCTGGGGTCATATGACCCCAGCATTCTTCCCTGCCCAGGGGACTCAATTATTTGAGGTCCTTTCTGACCCCAACAAGTATGAAACTATCTTTTAAAATTACTGAAGATTTCTCCAAGCTATGGAATATTAGTTGTATGTGCACTTTAAAGGTCAAATGAAGATGTTAAAAGGTTACAACATCACAGTGTGTTAAGCAGTTCCCTATATTATTTTCAGTCTCTGCAAACAGAAAACATTGTCGTTCACATTTTTCCAAAAGTAAGCATTTTGGAGGAGAATTTGTGCAGAAATATCTCTTTTTGTCACTTTTGGTTTCAGTTTAGCTAGCAGGAACAGTGAGAATATATTTGTCTTACACCATAATGTAGACTGGTTCAAAGTTGAAAAACCAACTGGGAGTTGAAAATGGCGGCAAGCTTATTTTTCTTTTTCTATCTAAAAATTAAAGCCAGCTTGGAGGCTACCAATTATAAGAGACTAAACAATGACTCACGGGCATTTTTAGATCCTTGAAATGCAGATACATACCTAACAGAATTTTCATAAATCCCATATCCAAAGTCATTTACTAAATATTGAAGTAATCCCTCACCATCTTGCAACATAATCACAATACTTCATTTACGAATCTTATTGAATCTACATTAAACTAAATATTTGACTAAATAAAGTGCATATAGGTTTTTCATACCTTCCTAGAAGTAAGAGACGTGCCAACTTAATATGAAGGCTATATTCAATTGCAAATCAACATGGTTTCACAGTTATACTAAAACAAAAATGATTAAGAGCTGTAACTGAAAATTATAAATATAAAACTAGATTAATACCAATTATTTATTCAAGATCTCCTGCTGGCTAATTTAAACCATGATTAATATTGGTAATTTAAAATCAATCTATTCTAGTTCACAGTGACAAAACTATGCCACATGCCAATATGAATCATGTAGATTTATAAGATCCTTGAATTCTCTGTGTTTATAGATTTAGTTAGAATCATAAAAATTTAGGGTTGGAAGGAACTTCAGGAAGTCAGCTAATCCAAACCCTTGCTCAAAGTAGGACCACCCCAATTGGATCATCCTAACCAAGGCTTTATCTACCCAGGTCTTAAAAACCTCTAAGGATTGAGATTTCACAGTCTCTCTGGGTAGCTTGTTCCAGTGCTTTACTACCTTCCTAGTGAGAAAATTCTTCCTAATATCTGACCTAAGCTTCCCTTGCTGCAACTTGAGACCACTGATCCTTGTTCTGTCATCCACCACCACTGAGAACAGTCTAGCTCCATCCTCTTTGGAACCCCCCTTCAGGTAGTTGAAGGCTGCTATTAAATTCCCCCCTCCCAGTCTCCTCTTCTCCAGACTAAATAAGCCCAGGTCCCTCAGCCTCTTCTCACAAGTCATGTGTCCTAGCCCCCCTCACCATTTTTTTTCTCCTCTGCTGGAACCTCTCCAATTTGTCCATACGTTTTCTGTAGTGGGGGGCCCAAAACTGGACACAGTACTCCAGATGCGGCCTCACCAGAGCCAAATATAGGAGAATAATCACTTCCCCTCATTCTGCTGGCAACACTCCTACTAATGCAGCCCAGTGTGCTGTTAGGCTTCTTTTCAACATGGATATACTGTTGGCTCACATTCAGCTTACTGTCCACTGTAACCTCCCACGTCCTTTTCTGCAGAGTTGCTGCTTAACCAGTCAGTCCCCAAGCTATAACGGTGCATGAGATTCTCCTGTCCCAAGCGCAGGATTTTGCACTTGTCCTTATTGAACTTCATGTGATTTCTTTTGGTCCAGCCCTCCAGTTTGTCTAGGTCTCTCTAAACCTTAGCCCTGCCCTCCAGCACATCTTGTATTCCCCCCAGCTTGGTGTAGTTAATCAGCTTGAACTGTTTTATCTCCTTTTGCTCCGGCTCCTTCAATCTGGAGCAACTGTCCTAAACTAAGGGTCTTTCCTCTGCGGCTCAAGGTTTTATATGCCACTTAAGTTCACCATCCTTGGGATGGTAGCTACAACCAAGCAATCACAGCACACATTAACTGTCTCTCCTGCGACTCTCTCTTTGTCTCTTTTCTAGTAAAGACTTATCACCTACTCTTACAAAATGCAGCTATAGCTTCTTACTATGGCATTTTTTTTGGCTGGGCTCTGGAAATCTGAGGATGAGGACTACCAAAGTTGTACTCTTATTTATTAACCAGGCAATCCATCAATGTCTTCTTTCAGGCCAACATTCCTAGCTCATTCACACATTTATAAACATCCCTAGAGCACCATATAACTTTTAGGGGTATTGCCGACTTTCTAGAACTACTGTTATTTATCGTCTGACATAGTACAGATAAAAAAAAAGTTATCCAACATGGCACTGAATAGTTGTCAGTAGAAGGATAGTAAGAATTACAGCACAGAAATCCCTCAGACAAAATTCTGACTGAACAGAATGAATCAGAGGAAAAAGCTTTGCATTTTTTAAAAAGATGAGAGTTCAAGTAAAGATCCTCCTCAAGTAAAAATTCCGGCTATTCACTGACCAAACAAATTACAAACATTAGCGGGGGGGGGGAGGGAGTGGCACTGAGGAGGAGAAAGGGAGAAGAAAATCCCTCCACAACAAAACCATATGTATCCAGGACTACCCGTGGAAAAGGGCAGGACCACACCCTAATCTGAGTCTGCTGTCATTTTTCTGCATGAGGATGCTGATATACATGTCACTAAAGTCTGCTAGAATGCAGCAATTACTAGGACTGTGCAGAATTTCACCTAGTTTCGTTTTGATGCTGTTTCGACTCGTTTTGAGTTCAAAACAGCAACATCTGAATGAAAAAGAGCTTTGAAACGGCCTCAAAACAAAACAAGCCAAGTCGAAATGTTTTTGAGTTTTGAAGCTCAAGCTGGCCTTCCTGCAGGGAAACAAACGAGAGTAAGGAGAGAGAGGGGGAAGGCAAAAAAAAAAAGAAGTGCTCTCCTTGTCACTGCCCAGCTACACAATCAATAGTCATCCTTTCCTGAGGTCCCTTCCAATCCCAGTGCTCTGAGGGAAGGATGGAAAAACTGCATAAAAGGAAGATCATTTGAACTGCCATGCTTTCTGCCTTGGTGTCAGTTGTGTAAGAGTGCACCTTAACACACACACACACACACACACACACAGTGTCACCCACCCATGTCACAAGTTTTAACTGTCAACAGCTAGAGGTGCAGGCCCCAGAACCCAGACTCCTCCTCACCCATCTCCTTGACAGCTGGCAGGCTTCATGGCCACAGCAGGGGCTAGCAAGTCTGCAGCTTTCACCCTGATGTGCCTTAACACACAGTGTCACCTATGTCACAAGTTTTCTTTGTCTGTAGCTTGAGGTGCAGTTTCCCCGCAAACTCCTGCACCTATCTCCTCGAAACTTGGCAGACATCATTGCCTTAGCAGGGGCTAGCATGCCTGCAGTTTTGACCCAACCATGTCTTAACACATGCATGTGACATGGAGTTTGAGTTTTTTTTGTGTTCAATAATTTGAAATGCAGTTTCCCTAAAACTCCTGCACCTACCTTCATGCTCTCAGAAGGAGCTACCATTCCTGCAATTTTCATCCAAATCGGGGCAGAAATGACAAAGTTATAGGCTGTTTCGAGCTTCTCCATTATAGTCTATGGGCAAAACGGAACAGCAGTTTTGAATTGAAACAAAATGCTGTTCCTTCAAAACGGTGCCATTTCACGCAGCTCTAGTAATTACACATGCAGGGAGGCTGCTCCAAGGTGCTATAGGAGACGCTTGTGAAACCTCATAGCACAGGAGTATACAGGTTGCAAACCAAAGTGCTGGTGTTGTGTACTACCTGCTACACCAAGAGCTATAGTCTGTAAGTTTGGAATAAATATACTGATGGTGCAGAAATTATAGGTTTATCATAAGTAACATGACAGTAAAACATTGTATCAGTTTGCTTAATAGTGACTGTACTGGACAGACCTCATGTAGCTATGGAAAAATTCCATAATTTTTTTTTTTTTAAAGTAGGAATGATGATCCTGAAGTTCCTTACAGTGCAATCACTGAGTTCTTATACTGCAAATCCTCCTTTTACACAAATTACTAAAGAAACTTTGTATTAAAAAAAAAATAAAGTTATTAATAACCAACTTCAATTGAGAGGGATTGCAAAAGTGTGCATACCCAAAGAGGGGAACAAGCAGTACATTTCATTGAGGATTCTGAGCTCCATATCCTCATAACGAATACTGTACATTTATTTTTTAATTTTGCAAAATAAGAAGACAAGCACACCTATTTGCAAAGACTTGTTTCTCACAGTGTCTTTCTTGACTAATCAGTGTCTTTGAGGTAAATACTCACTTGAATCCAGAAGTTTGTTTTTGATCAATAAGATTCTGAAGTCTGTCATTTGTTTTATTAAAAAATAATTTGAAAAAGAAATATTATATAATCATGTATTAATATTATTAAAATGCTGTTGAAAACAAATTTTGAATTATATTAGGTACCATAGCCCCCTTCGTAGCATCACTTTAAAAAACAAACAGGCATTTTAATTGATACTTGATTGGAGAGTTGGAGGGGCAAGAGTAGTATGTCATTGTGGCTAAAACTGCATCTTCTCTCACAACATTAGAGTCATTAGGAAAGCCTAAAGGATGCTACACTCCAGGAGGGATAGGAAGTCTGCTGGTTCAGCAACAGGATTCAAGACTCACGACAGCATGGTGCAGTTCAATTGACCTATTATACAGAGCAAATATAGAAAATAGTGTATTTTATATGAACTATAACGAAAAACAATTTTATCCACTTTTCAAAGGGCTTTTGCCATTTTAAACAATATCAATATTTTCAAGTGCTTACATAGAAGCCTCATTAACCTAACATTCTAATAAGTAAAAGTGTTTCCCCCCTTTGTGGGGAATAAATTAAAATAAATACATTTTAAATTTCATCCCATGCCAGAAGTGAGCCTCTGTGCACACAAGTATGCAAATGACAATCCAAATCATTACTGAATGAGTGCTTGCCTCCTATTTGGAAGTAGTACCATATTTACTCAAATACAAGATTAGGCTTTCACCCCCCCCAATTAACATGGGGGGAAAAAGAGCCCCTCATCTTATATTTACAAGGAAACTTCATTACATACATTATCATTAAACTGCTGCTAAAAGCAGCATGTGCTCATTGGAAGCCAACTATGATGTTGATTAAATGCAGCCAAAACTGAGCACGGCTAGAAAAACCAAAAACACCCAGCCCGCATGGAAACCTACCACAAGCATATGTTTGTGAAACCCATTTGAATAAGATACAGTAATGCCTATTGCATGCAAGCCCCCCTCAGTGCTCTTTTTCAAGTCATGGTGAGCTACTACACTGAATACATTTCACCACTTTCTTCACTCTCACAGCTTAGCTGTACCTTTGCTTCCCATTTCCAACTATTCCTGTTTCTTCAGCAGCCTTAAATGTCTGGCTAACATCACCAAACAGGGCCCAAAGCAGTTCACCCAGAATCCCTGTCACCCCTTCCCTCAGCCTTTTTCACATCATTAGTTTAGCCCCACAGTCCATGTGGTGGAGCCAAACAAGATTGCCCTGAGCTTCATCTGTATATAAATTATGTATTCAGGATCATCTGATATTCAAGTAAATATGGTCAATATAGTTTCAACAACTGTGCATGTTAATGGTCTCCCTTCCCTATATAATTTCAAGGCTATGGCTTACTTATATATTGAATTTAAAGATGACCCCCCCCCCCATAATTAGATTCTAGACCTGGAAAATAACAAATGTTATGATTTCCAGGCCTAGAATCTATATTAGAAGGCAATTAGGAAAACAGAAGGGGCTGCTACTGGCATGGGGAGCAAACAGGCTGTTCCCCCCCACCCCTTGCCTCTCCAGTGACTGCACCCCCTGCCATCTTGCTGGAGTGGCAACAAAGAGGGGGATTTGTCTGGGAATCAAGTAAATATATTTTGTGCAAACATCCAATAGTTTCTTTTTAGAACTCCATTAGAAGTTGAGTATTCTAAAGTTTTGCTGTTTCTCAAATACATCAAACAACTCTAGTAACACTCTGATCTTAAAAAACAAAGCAAACCAAACCAAACCAAACAAGACAAGGTCTTATGTCATAGATCCCTAGATCATTCCATACTTGGCATTCTTATTTATAGCATTTCCAGGGTAGGAGATTCAGTTCATTTCAGCCAGCTCTACATGTCTGGTAAATTACCTGATGCTTTCATATTTTACAAACAGTATTCAACATTAATTTAAGCCTGTAATCTGTATTTTCTATTTCATTTATAAAAAGCTGAGAAGTATAATTTATTTTTCAAGCTAAGACAATACTACTGGACAGCATCTTTTATGAAAAGTTTGACTTCCAGCATGAAGTCAGTTTTTTTCCAAACAGATTATAGAGTACTCAAGAGAGGCCATGAAGGAGAAAACAAAACAAAACAAAAACAATTATTGGTATTACTAGAAATAATACCAAAGTTATATGAATGTGTGTAATATTAGGGTAACTTCAGTAATTTCTCCTTCTACTTATCTGGAAAAGGACTATATTTTGCCAGGCAGTCACCCATGAACTACCCCAGTTGTGGATAAAAACTGATATAAAACACTGTATTTCCTTTTATTAGCAGGCTATCAAATTACCATTTTTAAGTTTGCTTAACAGCTTAATTATGATTTTCACATTCAAGAAAAATATATCAAAGCCCCAAAAATATACTAGAAGCTTGATAATGAACTGTGGTATATTAAGCCAACAAGAGAACATTAAGATAGATGTAGCAATGAATAATTAAGAAATGGTTAAGTAAAACTGGAGGTTAAAATTAGAAGTTATGCTTGTGTAGAAAGTAGATAATGGATTATGCCAATTAGTTCTAAGGCAAAGACAGACGGACAGAAATAGGTGTGGGTGGGATAACAAAAATGAGAGGCTACTTAGGAAAAGGCAATACATTCCCATTATTATTCTGGCTTTTAAATGTACAGATTTCACAAAAACCCATTCCTAGGTTGCACAAGGGAAAAAAAAAAAAAAATCACAGGAATTCCTAACCTTTTAAATTTTGCATTTTTTTTTTTTTGTTTTCCCCCTGTATTTTGACATTTCCATAGTATCTACGGAAACTTGGACTGCATTTGCAAATAAGGATACCTAGTTTTGGAGCAAAATAACTTGAAAAACACAAGTTTTTAAAATTAACTGCAAAAAGAACATTTTGTACTTCTACTGCTGGCTCCTTTGCAGCAACGAGGTTCTGTTCCAAAAGCTGCAATTGTCATGTGGGGCAGGCAGGAGCAGACAAAGAAAAGAGATAGACATGTGAAATTATCAAAAAGAATATAGTATCGGAAGAAATCCAAAGGTGACACAGATAGTCAACCTATAACATTAAACCCTCTAAATATCATTCAACATAGTTCTCTCTTCAGTCAGGAATATATTACTATTGAGTGGCCTTAACCACTATGGGCGCATCCACACAAGCGTCCACATGCCTCTTGCCCCGTCTCAAACCCCTTTGAGGCAGGGCAACAGACGTGTGGGAACAAAAAAATGTTCCCTGCACAGTAAGTTTGCAGCACGGGGAGAAAATTAGACCCCTGGATATCTAGGGGCCTAAAAAAACCGAAGTATAAAGAACTGGGGCAGGGCATGGTCCCTGACCATGTCCTGAGGCAACAGGAGGCTGGGTCCTCCATAGAGACGCTCTGGCTGCCAGAGCACCTCTATGGTTGCCCCGTGCCATGGTGATGAACCACGCTGTCTGGCTGGCCATGTGTTTCAGCACCAGGGCTCCGTGCTGGTGAGTAAAGGGTTGGGGGCACTGGAGGAGGGGAGAAGGGACTGTGGGGGAGACTCCCAACAGCCCTGCCC
>NW_017728949.1:5028313-5031233 GCF_001723895.1 Crocodylus porosus | reverse complement strand
GGGGCTGGGGTGGGGCATGTGGGCCTTGCAGAGGGGGTGGTAGCCCCTGTGGAGGCCATTTGTCCCCCATTGGAGGGCTGTACCCCTTATGTATGAGATGAACCCCCTGTTAGGGGGCCATGCTCCTTGTGAGGGAGCGCCAAACCCCCTGTTGTGGAGTCTGAACCCCTTTTGGGGGGGCTGAAGCCCTTGTGTGGGGGCAGCAAAATATGTATTGCTGAAACCTGTAGTTAGAGTTCAATTTATTATGGTAAGAGACTTGCTTTAACACTGTAAGATATATCAATAAAACACTGTCCAACTGATCACTGTCTCTGTCTCACCCTCTCTTTATAGTGGTCTTTTATTTAACTTGTGGAGGAATATGGATTTGGGGGTATTTCAGAGAGTGACTTTGGGATTTTTTTTTTAAAATCAGGGATTTTTCAGTTTTCTAATATGGAACACCAGAATTCTTGCTAGGAAGGCCATTGGCAGGACTCTGCCTACTCAGAGCTGGTACCTTGGACCCATCTAGCTGTGGTGGACCTCCTGGACAAATGGGGCTAGGAGGACATGCTTTGACAGTTCAAAGCGGGCCACCACACTGGGAACATCTTCCGAGTGATAGCTGCCCAGATGGCCAGGCAGGGGGCACAAATGGCAGTAGTGCCACACAAAGGCGAACCCTGCAACTACAGTCCACTAACAGCTGGCCCAGAGGGGTATGGGTACATTCACATTTGCAAGCCCATGCACTTGCAGGAGCTCAAATAGAAGCAGTGCAAATTTGAGCCGGGGCTTTCTGCCTCAAGAGCATGTGCTCAAGCATGCACTTTGTGCAAATTGTGCCACTTGGGGCAAAATAACTCCCCCTGGTTGCGGGAGGAGCCAGGCAAGGTTAGAGCCCAGGGCCAGCACCTGTGCTGTCCCCAGCAGTATAAAAAGCTGCCCTGGCAAGCAGCTCAGGGCTACTCGCTCTCAGGAGCTTCTGGAGCCTGGCCACTTGGTACCTAGGAAATACTACCCCTTGAGCCAGCTGGACTGCTGCAGTAGCATCCCAAATCCATTTTTAAAAAACACCCCAAAAATCCATGTTCTTCCACACTTAAAACAGAAACAGGCAGCAACTCCTAAGATGGTGTCGACACGGAGTGCTGACAGGGCTCCTGCCCGGGGGGGCGCAGCCTTCCCGGGGCTTATCTGAGGCCTCCACCCAGACAGAGCCCACGGGGGGGCTGGCATCCCCCCCACTCCTTGGCCTGCAGGAGTTGCCCAGCAAGGCCTGGGGGGGGCAAGGATTGGGGACCCCCACACCTGTCCTGCAGGTGCCCGCCTTAGGACCCTGGAGGAGCAGGTGAGGGAGCTCCAGGAGGAGGTTAGCAGGCTGAGGGGAATCAGGGAGGCAGAGGAAGAAATTGATGGCTATTTTCTTCCCCTGCAGGGTTACACTGCAGAGTGGCAGACGGTCACCTCCAGAACCAGGGCTGCTCATAACACAGCAGTACCAGTTCCTCCAGTCCGGCTGGAGAACAGGTACAAGGCCCTGGCAACTCTGGAGGAGAAGGAAGTAGAGGAAGAAACCAGGGAGGAGGCAACTCCATGCTCTCCACGTTCCAAGCAGGCCGAAGGAGATAAAAGCAGGCCAGGAGGAAAAAGCATTGAGGGATCGTCGTAGGCGACTCCATCCTGAAAGGTACAGAGGGCCCCATCTGTCGCCAGGACCCCTCAACACACGAGGTCTACTGCCTACCTGAAGCAAAGATTCAGGACATGAAGGGGATGATCCAAGCCGTGATCCAGCCCACCAATTACTACCCCATGGTCCTAATCCATGTGGGTACTAACGATGCAGCCAGGAAAAGCCCTGATCACCTGATGGCGGACTACCATGCTCTGGGGTGCGTGCTAAAGGAGACAGGCGCACAGGTGGTTTTCTCATCTATCCTACCAGTGAGTGGATGTGGAACATGCATAGCGGAGACCAACTGGTGGCTTGAGGCAGGCTTTGGCTTCCTCGACAATGACCGGCACATCACGACAAGAGACATGCTCGGATGGGATGGGCTCCACCTTTCCCCTAAAGGCAAGCGTGTGTTTTCTTCTAGGTTGGCGGATCTCCTCCGGTGGACTTTAAACTAGGCTCACTGGGAGAAGGGAAAGATGACGGTGGAGGAAACATCGGACTGCCAAACCAAGCAACATGCACAAGTACAGCCCAGCCTAGACCGATGAGCGGAACATATACACAGGTAAGCAACAGGGGCCAGGGTAATGCTGAAAGTAGGGGGCCAGTGCACACATCCACAGAAGGCCTCAAATGCCTCTACACAAACGCTCATAGTATGGGAAACGAGCACGAGGAACTTACCCTCCTGCTAGCTGACACCAACCCGGACATAGTGGGGAATCACTGAAACGTGGTGGGACCCAATGCATGACTGGGCAGTGAATGTCAAGGGCTATAGGCTGTGCAGGAGGGACAGGATAGGAAGGAGAGGTGGGGGCGTGGCACTATATATTACGGAGGAATATACATCGTCATCAATTAACAAAAGAATCAGAGAAGGGACAATCTTAAGTGCTTTGGGTTAGAATACAAGGCAGTCGAGGGGAAAAAGAGACTTAACAGTGGGGGTCTACTACAGACCTTGCAACCAAGGGGAAAAGCTCGACCAGGAATTCTTAAGTCAGTTCACAGAGGTAGTGAAGTCAAAGGATGTGGTCATCATAAGGGACCTGAACTTTCCAGACATCTGCTGGGAAGAGCAGTCAGCCAGGTCTGACCACTCATGTAGGGTCCTGGCCAGAATGCAGGACCTCCATCTAACCCAGGAGGTGCACAGTCCCACTAGGGGAGACGCCTTGTTGGGCCTGGTGCTGGCCATGGGAGATGACCTGGTGAGGGGGCTGCGGGTGCTCGACCACCTGGGCGACAGCG
>NW_017728949.1:5026815-5028213 GCF_001723895.1 Crocodylus porosus | reverse complement strand
GATGAGAATAGGATGGGATTCAACACCGACAATTGCAAAGTGATGCATCTGGGGAGGAACAACCAGCACCAAACCTACAGGTTGGGGAACTCCCTTCTTGTCAGTGCAGAAGTGGAAAAGGATCTTGGAGTCATCTTTGACTCCAAGATGAACATGGGCCAGCAGTGTGGGGATGCAGTCAGGAAGGCCAACTGTACCTTTTCATGCATCCACAGATGCATCTCAAGCAGGTCCAAGGAGGTGATCCTCCCTCTCTATGCGGCACTGGTCAGGCCGCAGCTGGAGTACTGCGTCCAGTTCTGGGCGCCGCATTTCAAGAGGGATGTGGACAACATGGAGAAGAGAAGTAGTGCTTGATCCTACCCTGGGGGTCTTTAAGGAGGATAGATGTATACCTTGCTGGGATCATTTGACCCCAGTACTCTTTCCTGCCACGGCAGGGGTCGGACTAGATGATCTACTCGGGTCCCTTCCGACCCTAGAAACTATGAAAACAAAAGAGACCACTCCACACACGTATCAAGAAGCAGAGACAGACAGCAAATCAGTTGGGCAATGGTTTATTGGTATATTTACCATGTTAAAGCAATGTGGAAACCTACCAGTGTCTCCGTCATCATGATAAAATAAATTCTAAATACATATATCTGTTGATGTATACTTTTGGTTTTCTTCACACATGATAGGTACATCATGGGGGTGTGTGGAGGGGTGTGGGGGGGCTGCTCAGGAGGGGTGGGTTCCCTGGCCCCCACAGGGTGCAGCCCCCCCCAGCACATGGAATCCCCCCCCCCCACAGGTCCCCAGCTCCACTCTGGAGGAGCGCAGCTCCCACCCCCAGGGTCCCAGCTCCCACCCAGGGTCCATAAACTTATTTTTAGCAGCAGCAGCCAGAGTGGGGTGCACCGAGCCATGGTGGCAGGACCCGGTGCACCAGGCCGAGCCAGGTCCTGCCAGCCCTGGGGATCATTTGCTGCCCGGCCCGGCCCCGGCCCTCGGTGGCAGGACCCAGTGCAGCACATGGGGACCATGTGCCAGGCCCATACGGGTCCTGGGGCCTCACTGCTACAAAGCCAGGCTGGGCCTGGCCCTTGGTGCTAGGACCTGCCACCCTTGGAGCTCCTCTACCACCCAGCTAGGCCAGGCCCATGGCAGCAGGACCCAGCATGGCGCACAGGGACCACATGCCAGGCCCAGCCACCCTCCACCATGGGCCCGGCCTGGCCATGCGGCAGAAGGGTCCCCCCAAGGACAGCAGGACCTAGCGGGGCCCAGCACGTGGTCCCTGCACGCTGCGCTGGGTCCTGCCACCATAGGTCTGGCCCAGCCAGGCAGCAGAGGGACCCTGAGGGCAGCAAGACCCAGCTGGGTCACGATCAGGAGGAGCCGCTGGGCCCC
>NW_017728949.1:5013919-5026620 GCF_001723895.1 Crocodylus porosus | reverse complement strand
CTCCAGATCTCCGCCCCCCCCAACCCCTTACTCACCAGCACTGGAGCCCTGGTGCTGAACACACAGCCTGGCCGGCCACGTGTTTCAGCACCAAAGTGAGGGGCCAACCACAGAGACGCTATGGCAGCCAGAGCATCTCCCTGGAGGACCCAGCCTCCGGTTGCCTCAGGGCATGGTCTGGGACTGTGCCCTGCCCCGTTTTAGCTTTGGTTTTTTAAACCCCTAGATATCCAGGGGTCTAATTTTTCTTCCCAAGCTGCAAACATTTTTTCGTTCCCACACATGCCCCTTGCCCTATCTCAAAAGGGGTTTGAGATGGGGCAAAAAGGCACATGTGCACTCATCTGGATGCACCCTGTTACCAGTACTAATCCAGGTTAGTAGTCAATGAAGTTCACCTACCCTGAGGAATAGATTGGTGGTTTCAGTACAATTTTTGCCAGTGAAAAACAATACTGCAAATCCAAAAGGGCCAGATGTTATGCTAGAGAGGTATAGGTTGTAGCTGTGTCGATCTAAGGACACAGGCAGACAAGATTGTTTGAGTAAATCTGATATCTTCTAATTGAACGAACTCAAAATAGTTGGAAAAACTCTTCTTTGCAAAACTTTTGGGGATAAATACCCTCTGTCCGGCTGAAGAAGCATCTGCAGATGTTATGCCAGTAGTTCAAGAAAGAAGGCCAAGTACTGACTTTACATGAAAATTTAGTTATCCCTTGATCATCTCTGTATTACCACTCCAAGTAATAATGAATTAAAACATTAAACCATATTTGAAAACTGGTTATGGAAATACCCAGCGTGTGTTCTGACTAGAAAACCAAAAAAACCCAGAGTTTCTGTTCTGTGAGACTACCAAGCATGCAAATTAACAAAAAACAAAGTATGCCAGTATGCAAGACCATGTATGCATCACTTCAAGACAGGATTCTTGAACACTTCCCTTCCAAAGGGATACTAAACTAAACTAAAGTTTCACTACATCTGAAAGGAGGTTTATACTGCATTTCATTCTTAGAATTCAGTACCTTTTTTTTTTTTTTTTAAAAACCCACATACATAATAGATGTACATCCTTGTCTACATTAATAGCCTTAAGAAGTCTAACCTAAAGTTAACAAGACTGGAAAAAAAAAAAAAATATATCACTGAACTTCAATCCCAAGCCCTGTATAAGGGCTTGCCTTCATTGCAACCCAAGTATTGTGCCTAATTTGTGTCCCTTCCACATGCAATTTTTTCTAGCTAAATGGGGCTTTTAACTCAAATTTGTCTCAT
The DNA here is from genome assembly GCF_001723895.1 of Crocodylus porosus. Classification (NCBI taxonomy): domain Eukaryota; kingdom Metazoa; phylum Chordata; order Crocodylia; family Crocodylidae; genus Crocodylus; species Crocodylus porosus. The sequence continues at coordinate 5,025,339 of NW_017728949.1, read as the reverse complement.
CTACGAGGGGCTAAAACCTGAGCAAGCAACACTCACCAACTGCCAACCAGCTAACCACACTGAAGTGAAAACACAAGCTAACAATATTCAAGAGCCATTATGCCTTCAATGCCTTCCCAGAATCCCTCCTGGTGTGTACAAGAAACAGAGTTCACTGGGAAAGAATTAAGGAAGCTTACTACAGGACTAAGACCCACAACCTACTCTTTTTACAAGCCTTATCACCACAAACAAGCAAACACTATGCTAACACAGACGCAACAAGTGTTATTCTACAATATGTCCAGCTCTCACTAAAAGTAATTAAACACAGATAATTCAAGGTAACCGTCTGGAGAATGCGTTCCTTAAGACACCAGAAATACCTAAAACACAAAAAAGTGTCAGAGTAAAAAAGATGATGGATTTAGAACCAGAGAAGTTTTATGAAACATAAGCCTTATCATATTGATCTATTCATAGGGAATCATACACATGCTCCAATCACAATAGGGGAAAAAAAAGAGAGAGTTTGTTAGATTTGTGATGAAGTTCTATTAAGATTTGTTTAATAAGAGGTAAGTATTTACCAAAATGAAATGGAGATAGACAGCAACTTATCAAACCAATAAATGTCGATTCCCAAAAGGCAAGCAGTTGGTTTTATGCTGGAGATATAAATCAAACTAAATTTTTTTTAAAACATCAGTCTTTTCATTAATAGCTTTTTAAAAGTAATATTGTAATAGTGAGATTCCCCCCCCACAACAGACTAGTAAGCAAGCAGAGACTGAACAACAGATTTAAACTTTTAAAAGAAGTTGCACTAGAAATCAGAGTTTAGGCTTAACAGTATTTTAAAGAGTGCAGTTCTTACTGTACACCTTCCCAGACAATGATCCAAAAAGTTTCTTTTACCAACTTTAATTGTAACTGAGCCTTTATGGGCAAGTCTTGCTAGTGGGAGTGCATCAGGTGACCAAACCAAGTTTCTTCACAAACTGCAGCAGCTCCAGTAAGTAAAGTACCCACAAAAGTTTCAGCCATTTATTTACAAGTAGTCATATTGAAAACTAGCAAATGAACAACAACAAGATGGGGTGAGATATTCTCCGAGTCTGTATTTTATCAACCACTTTCCTTTATTGTTTCACTGCATTGCTATAGCATATTTCTTCTATATCTACTTCCATCTTCCTTACTCTACTTACTTCTAGCCTTTTACTCATCCTAAATTTTCCCAATTTGACGGAATTAAACTATTTACACTCTAACAGCATAATAACAAGCATTTAGTGTCAAGATCACTATTCTGCAGCATAGACAGAGTATCTACACATTATAATCATGTGTAGATGCTAATTTTTTATAAGTCTGCTAGCAAATTGGACATCAAGAATCACCCTCCCCCCCACCCCCCCGCTTGCTAATCCTAACCCCACCCTGCACCACCACTCCCAGGAGCGAGGTGGGGGGAAGCTTGCCTTACTGTCTCCTCCATCCCCTTCCACCAGCACCCCATGCTGCCTCCAAGGAGAAGGGATTCATTATATTAAAAATTAGAAGCTGCCACATATTGGGTACTCACACTGTACAAGTAGATGTCAACTGACTATCTCTACACTGTCCCATTTGTTATGCTTTTTATTTATTTATAGAAAAAAAAAAAGTTAATTATTTGAGAAAGAGTGGAGGAAGGGATAACAAGACCAGTCCATCCAAGTTAGAACTAGAGAACAATACCAACCTATAGACACCAAGAATTACTGTGAATTCTCAAGTTTGATATAAAGCAATTAAGCAACCCAAAATTGTGATAGTCTTCCAGTATTCCCCTCCTATGACAGCACAACCTTCAAATCATTTAATCTAGATAAGTTTCTATATATTTTGAATTAAGTTCTAAGATGGCCAACAAAAAACTTGCCAAAAAGCCAACCAGATTTATTTGAAAACATCTTAGATTCATTTAAAGTAATTTCATATCCCTCCTCTCCCCATCATTAAATAGTGGCAGGGTTTGTTTGTTTGTTTTTTTAATTGAAATGGACTTGTGTCTTTTTTGTCCCTTTATGACATAAGAGAGCCTAAAGACCATTTTTGGGTTGGGTTTAAATATTATTAACTGCAGTCTTCAATTTCTTTTGAAGAGCTTATTGGATATTTCGCTTTCACACCTCAACTGATGGAGGAAAAAAAACACCTCAATGAAAGACATGGTATTTTTCTTAAAATTGTTACCCAAGTTGAATTAGTTAGGTGCCAGGAAAAAATTAAAAGAGTTGACAGTCTGACTAAAACTTTGCTCACCTTTTCAACTGTTCAGCCTTTACTCACAACACTTAAGTAATTTAATTAGCCTTCCATAGACTTCTCTAAACTACAAGAGACATTACTTTACAAAGAGAGCCAAACAGGAAACATAACAGAAGTTTTGGGACTCTTTATAAGCCATAAAGCAAGAAGAGGACAAGTTTAGCAGTCACCTTCAAGCTGTCCTCATAAAACTACAACCTCATTTAGGCTAAACTTTGTCTTCACAAGAAGAAAGCAAAAACTAAAAAGTAAATCCCCAAAGTTGATCTAAATTAAGGGTGGCAAAAATAAATAATTTTTTTTTTTTTTTTTTTTTTTAAAGTTAAAAGAACACATTCCTCAGCTCAGGGCAGAGGCAGTGGAGTCAGAAGGGTAAGCAGCCACAGGCTAAAAGCTACAGCCACTGGGACCCAAGAGATCTGAATTCTACAGCAAGCCATCCTAGCCACCCTTCCAGTTTCCATAGCCCACTGCTACCTGGGTATGTTCAACACCCTTGATCTAGATCAATGAAAACTCTGCTTCCAATATAATCGGTTATTCATACAGACCTTGTACTTATCTGAACAGTTTATGACATTCTAACAATCCAAAACCCAACTACAGTATTTCCTAATTTCCACAGTACCACTTAACTTTTAATCCTCAGATAATGGTGAACAGGTAAGGTATACATTTAAATACATATTAAATGCATACAATACAAAACATAGCATAAAATACAAATGTCTACATAGTAACAAAACACGTATAGTAATGTTCACTGTACACCATACTTTGTACACTCCGGGACTCCTGAAGCACCATTTAATAAAATGTAAGTAAAAGTACTACAGATGCCTGTGCAGTCAAACATGGAAGCCACACTGACCTCTACCATAAGCTATCACAATCTTAGACATCAATAAACTTCTCATTTTGGTCAAAACTTCCATATACCAGTCCCAAAATACCCTTGCATGGAAGGGTTAGCACTTCAGCATCAATTTACACAAGAAAGCCTCAAGACGAAGGGGTTAAATGCTTTGGTCACTATCACAAAGTATATGGACGCAAGTACATCTGGAGACATTTCAGAAGGGTGGCAGCAGCAGGAATATAAAGTGTAGCAAATCCACTCTGGCTTTAACTCTTGGTTCATCTAGTGTTAAAATTGGAGCAATTTAGCTACATTTGTATCCTTTCCAGCTTGCCCACACTTAACAGTTAGAAGATTATAACTTCTGCCCCTTTTTGAAACAGCTCCAAGAAAGGTACTTGTGTCCATAACCCAAAAAGCAGACAAGTGACAGATCTGAAGTCAGAGCTCAAGCTCCTGAGCACCTAAGTAGCAGCTAAATCACAAGGGTCAGTCCTGCAAGCCTTTGCTCATGTGAGCAGTTACTGAAGTTCTCACATGATGAAGGATTTGCAGATTCGGGCCTTTAAACTGAAAATAAGGGTCAGTGTCACAAAGGAATTATTCACTGGCCTTGTGAGTCTATTTTATCATCAACCGAACACCAGCAGAAGAAAACCTAGATACATTTTTATCTGCAGAACTCTCTCTACCCATGTAGGACTCTGATAAGTATAGGAACAGCACTAAAATCACACAGATTTTGCTAGAGAGAGACAAACCATGTATGACAAGCTCTGCGCCGTCACAACCAAAACAGGTGGCATCTTAAACACAGGAGCCGTTAACCATTGAGAATAAACCACTCGAGCTTGTTAGCTCAACGGACACATTTCCAGCTTGTCACAATCAACTGTTCCTGCAAACATTTGGCAGCGCCGTTGAAAACATTAGCCTGCAGATCTCTGTTGGGGCTGCCGACTCCCAGCCCTTCATTACTGCAGGAAACCAAGCTGCTGAAGGAAGGAGTTGAAGGTTATGTGTAGCCCTTTGGGAAAAAGGCTCCAAGTGCTAGGATTTAGCACCCCAGCCACATCCACCTCCTGCTAGGGGAGGGGTTGCATCATCTGCTGCCAACTGCACAGGCTCCACATGCAAAGTCAGGCAGAGACTGAACAGAACGGGCCGGCCCAGCCCAGGCACATCCGGGCCGCAAGGCCGGCCCTGGGGCCAAGTGGCCCATAGCAGGCAGTGGGCTGGGGGGTGAGGGGCAGGCCAGATGGCAGGGTGGGCCACATCCCTTACCTTCTCTTTGGTTTTGAGGTACCGCTGGAGCGCCTGCTGGGTCAAGTCGCAGACACGGAGCTGCCCATCCTTGCAGGGAACCACGATCCCTGTCTTGCCAAAGCAGACGGTCACTTTCATCTCAACAAGTGGCGCCAGGCAGGGCCAAGAGCACAGCTAGGACAAAAAGAGAGCCGGAGGGAGGTTTAGAAATACAGAGAGAGGAAGCAAGAGAGAGGTGCCCCTGCTGCCCAGCGCTAGGCGGGGGGGGGGCAGCGCAGCAGGCCCAGGAGCAGGTGCCTGCGTCCCGCAGGGCAGAACAAGGCAGGGAGCTCCCGCACCCCACCCCCAGTTCCCCGCGGTGCCTCACCCCGGCTAGTGGCGGCGGACCCGGGAGCGCCCCCGGCCCGGCCCGGGGCCCTCCCCCGGCTGCGAGGCGAGAAGGCGGCGGGAGGGAGCGGGACGAACGCAGGCCAGGCTCGGGGCGGCCCCTCAGCCCCTCCTCGGGGGGGGGGGCGGGGGCGTGCGTCCGCCTCCCCTCAGGCCGAGCCGCGAGGGCGGGAGGCAAAAACTTAGTACCCCGAAACGAGCTCCGCCGCCAGGGCCCGGCCTGCCCGGCTCTTAAAGGGGCCGCAGTCGCCTGCGCAGCACCTGACTCGCCGCCGCCCCGAGCACACGCACACACACACACATACACGCGCGCGCGGCCCGCCCCCGGACCCACGCACCGCAGGCCCCGCTCTTGGTGGGCCAAGCCCGCAGCCTGCAGCAGGCCTGGGGCCCAGCCGGGGTGGCAGCGGGCGCCGCTGCGGCTTGGGGTTTCTGTGGTTCAGCAAGGGAAAGCGAAAGCGCGGGGGAGGAGCCGGGAACCGCATGAACTCGGGCGGCCGGGTGCGGCCCTGCTCTGCCACCGGCTCTGCTCTGGTGCCAGGCAGAGACCCCCGCTTCACCCGCGTGCACCCCTACGCATCGCCAGTGCATCTCCAGGAGACTGCTGAGAGCCCCCGGGAGACCAATAGCAGGACATTCATTAAAATGAATATGAAACGCTGAATTCAATATATACAAAACCCGGTGGGTTTTTAAAAAGTAACGGTGCATTTGCCTTCCTGATGTAAAGTCTGCGCACCATAATCCGTAACCGATGTACACAAGCATATGGCCATGTTCGCATTGTGAGTCATGGCCACGCTGGCACTCCGGAGACCTCCCGGAATAGATTCAAACAGAGCTGGGGACCCTATACAAGACCGCCGCCGGTTGGGAGCCAGGAGCCAAAAACAAATCCCCTGAAAACAAACCTCCACCAGAGGAAATAATAGGCCTGATCTTGCAAGCATCATGAACACGTGCACACCACCGCCTGTACACTATGCCACAGCAACCAATTACTGTTTGGCCAAAAACTAAACAAAACAAAAATGGAAGGAGTGCGATGGAGGCACGGGTTTTTAATGGCATAGTCTGCGTATGTGCTAGGCCCTAGACTTACGGTGTTGGCCTGTAGCAGTTACTGCACATGTTCAGTGGTTTGGGAAGGTTTCATGGATCCCATCTCTGCCTTACATGTATTGCGCAATTAACAGGTTATTCATGCCATATAATTTAAACAGGCTACACATGCAATGTAACTATCACACCATAAAACAGTGCCTCCAGCTATGAAGTTAGAGCTGGAAAATGTTACAGCTGAAAAGTGTTAACAACTTTATAGCTAGTTTCTCTCCCGCTTTCATTTCAACATGTAGCATAGCTAATCGTGGGGAATCTGCATGATGTGTCATGCAGGCAACCCCCAGCAGCCAAGCCAGCTGTGACATGGAGGTTCCATGAAGGGCTGTCTCCTGGGAAAAGTAGGTCCCAATATTGTACCATTTTGCATACTGACTCAAGGTTTTCTATTTTGCCAGTCATCTAATAACACAAGGGACTTGAAATTTTCTAGCTGTGGGGAACCCAAAGTGTGTTTTGCTGACAGATTTCTGTCATGTTAGAAAAATAACTCCAAAACTCTAAAAAGTTCAAGGGAGGCATCAAATAAATATAAATTTAAGTGTGTGTGTGTAAAATGGTCACAGCATAACTACTGAAAATCTTCTCAGAAAGAAGATTCAAAGACAACATGTTAAATGTGTGCACCAAATAATAGTATAAATGTCCTGTTGAAACCTTGCATTTATATTTAAATAGGAAATATCAACCAGAGGTGAAAACGTTGTATTAGGAACATCGATATATATACTGTCCAATAGCTTTTGCTTATAGCAGGGGTTGGCAAAACGTGGCCTGGGGGCCATTCTATCCGGCCCGCGGGGCCCCTTAAAGATTAAGAAAATTAATATTTGTCTGCCCCTGGCTGCCTGTCATGCAGCCTTCAATGGCTTACCAAAACTCAGTAAGTGGCCCTCCACCCAAAATAATTGCCCATCCCTGGCTTATAGGTTATGCATAGTATTCCAAGTAATATTTACTACATTTTATACTATTTGCAATACATGCCTTAAATATTTGTTTCCTATGAAACTGTTTGGCACTCTGTCTTTTGAAGCTGACTGGGAACTATTAACACTTATTTATCAACATTGTATACACAGTAGTCCTAGGGTTTAATTCCTGAAACCACTGCCTCTCAGAACTGTGGCCTGTTCTACAGCAGAGTTAAGCTTAGGTGCAGGAAGAAGGGAAGTGTAATAGAGGTGTACATAATACTTGTCTATTCTCAACAGTTGTCTGTCCTATTAGACAGGTATGGGATCATCAGGAATTATTACTGAAAATCAGTCTTTTGTAACCAGAGAAACTGAATACCTGGAAAACAATATTACTCCAAGATGTACTTGAGAGCTAGAAGTTTCCAAACCATCAAGAGGCTATAGGATCAGATACCCCTTATGTTTGACACCCACAGCTATAATAAAAACCAGAAGAGAACCTTGGGTAGTAATTCTGGAACAGAGGAGTCCATTTAACCCTTTTTATTTTTATTGAACTGGGGGTTCTGTTTTCCTTTTCAGAGAAAAACAGAATTAGATTCGATATTAATGAAGTAATGACATCGGAATGCCTTGTAATTCACGTGGCATTCTATCACAACTGACTGACATCCATGTTGAAGTCTCGGAAGTCTAGGACTGAATGAATGTGAACGCTAAAATGTAAGCCTTGCATAGGAATCACCTCCAAGTTAAGGTTAGGAAATACTGGTAAGACAGTGTTCAAAAAATAGTAATTTACAGTATCATTTCTATAGCTACCATACTTTCTCCCATAAAACACATAGCTTTGCCCCCCCAAACCAGCCAAGAGAAATTGGGGTACACGTTATATGCAAGAAATACAGATCCCCAGGGATCTGGAGATTTGTCAACAGGGAAGTGGGGGCAATGTTAATTGCCATGGCTCCCAGAGTGGCTTTGTGAACCATGGCAATTAATGCTGCCACCACTGCCCCACTGCCAAATCTCCAGATCCCTGGGGAACCCCCAGGCTGGGTGACATAACCCTGTGAATTGTATTATGCCACTGCTTGGGTCAGACCTGGTGCATCATATCGGGCTGGCACCCACAGTCAGTCTATAGCCAGATCCAGCATGTGGTCCCAAGCCCAGGACACCAAATCAGGCCAACGTGTAGGGTCAGTCTGCGATTGGACCTGGTACACAGCCCAGACCCAGCATGTGGCCCCAAACCTGGCATGCCAGACCGGGTCAATATATGGAGTCAGGTTGTGGCTGGACCCAGCATATGACGCCAGACCTGATGCACCTGATCAGGCCAAGACACAGGGTCAGTCCGTAGCTGGATCTAGTGTACGTCCCAGATCCAATGTGCGGCCCCAGGCTCAGCATAGTGGATCAATTATTTACCCAGATTGCAAGGTAAACATATTTTTTCCTGCACGCTGTCTGTCAAAAACAGGGTATATGCTATATTTGGCGGGCATATTATGCATGAGAAAATATAATAACAATAATCAATCTTTTGCTTTTACCTGCACTTCGTTCAAAGATCTGAGATTATTCATAAATGATTAATTAAGCCTCACAATATACTTTGTGATAGAAAAATATGCATGCAGGAGTGGTAAAACCACTTACTTAAAATACACTTAGAAGCATATTCCAAGTTCTGCTGCTAACAAGAAAACACAAGTTTTGACACAGTTTTTCGTGGTAAGCAATGCAACAATCTATACTTTCCTCTTGAGGCTTTTAATTTGACAGCAGTAACCATGGCGCAGAAGGCAGATGCTATCAAAAGCACTATCAGTTCATCATCCAAAATGATCAAACTCCTTTAAAGATATAGTCAACTTAAATATAGTTCATTCTAAAGATGCAAAACATTCCAAAAAAAAATCTGTTAAAAAACATTAAGGTTGCAAAATCAAGCCCTCCAAAGATAGGAACTGGCTGAATTAAGATTCCTTATACAACCTTAATTCAACTGTCTTGTTCATATTCATAATAATTCATTTTTAATTACATTTTCATATTTTTGTCTGGGCTTTAAGGCAGATGCCATTTTGGGGTGGGTTTAAAAAATCCCACAATTTAAATCAATCTAACACAGGATTTTTTTAACATTATAAATTGTCAATATTCAGTATGTAGCAAAGAGATTTTTTTTCAATCCATGTTGTCAATACCACCTTCAATCACTAGGAACAAAAAAATGTTAAAACTGGCAAGAGTCATGCTCTTTGAACATTACTTTTCATTTCTCCTACCTTTGACAATGAAAATCAATGTCTGTTTCACTTTGTTCCAAGTTTCACTTTCAAGATTCAGGAATGCAAGATTTGGATTTTAAACAATTCAGAAGTACACTTTTTTATTCATTGTACCAAGTAACTTTTAAAAAATTAGGAAAATATTCTATGTAAAAGCTATATAAAACCTTATGTTTCCAAGCTGTAAATTTGGACCAAAATTATGATAGCATGAGATAACAGAATAGTGATATGGCCTGGGAAAAGAAAGATGATACTTGGTGAATATTTGTGATGTGATTCTTAATTCACTTGGGACCAGATTTTCTGCTGATCTAACTCTACTAATGTCACTGGAATTATATCTTTGCATTAGAGGACTATAAAGGGTGTGATTGAATATATTACTGTATACTGTACTCACTGCAATGCCAAGGTAAAAGATTGGAAACCAAATTAAGGTAACCTAGGGGTCTTTTCTGAATATAACACAAAACCTCACAATGGCGATGCCTCTCCAGTTAGGATGGTAGTAGTGTGTATGCTGGTGAAAGAAAAAGAAAAGGAAAGAATAAATTACTCTGGAAACTGGATTCTTGGACACAGGCCCCTACCACCTGTACCTGGTTATTGGTTACAAGAAATTTTATTAAAATAATATTTATAAAGTTTAGCATGTGCACTCTTTGTCAGTGTTTTAATCTTTTTCTAACATTTGACATAAAGTTTAAATAAGAAATGAGAGAAATTACCAGCAATTTGTATTGGCAATTGAATGTCATCTCAGGATTTCATATGGACCATCCCACAGGCCTCTTTCTCTCTTCTCCATTCACTGTATAATTCACTGTATACAGAGCCCTGTCTGGAAGATTATTTCCAAACAAGGTTATAATAAGCCAGGAAAACTGGGCAAATTTGATTTTTTTTTTAAATGTTTTGCTCAGATGGGAAGTTTAGAAAAAAATTTCAGCAGGTTCTGTTCATGGTATCTTGTTCTCAACCCAGTATAAAAGATCTTGCAACTGAGTAAGGTTTGCCAGACTTCCTCTTTCTTTCTTTATAGGCCCTCTTACTGAGGAAGAACAGGAGTGAGTCAGGTTCTTAGTGCCAGTTTCAGCTTCATTCCTGATATTGAAAGCAATCTGTTGAAAGTAGTAGTAGAATGTGTGTGTGACAAGGGATAGCATTCAGAGGGTGTTCATATGTCACATGTAAGCCTTGCGATAGTCATGTCTTTAAACCCCTGAGGCTGGACACCTGTATTCTCCCTCAGTAGGGTACTCAGCAGGACCTCTCCCTTGCTTGAAGCTTCTATATAATAGAGTGATATATTTGCTTACTGATTTGAACACCTGTTATTTCATATTTAACCTCAGTTCTATATGCCTCTCTTCTTGCTCAAAGATGTGCCTAAGTACATAATCTGGTTTATGATTATCTAACGGGGAGGGAAGCAAGATTTAACAGACAACCACAGGATTGTCCCTAATGTTTGTTTGTCATTTCCAGAGTAAATTCACTTCTAGTTTTTAGTATTGATTAGCTTTAATTTTCTTATACACATCTGTGTCATAAATTGTTCAGTTTACAGCCATGTTTCTACTTGTAGCACCATAACTCATGTTTGCTGTTATTGGCCTCACTATACTTGTTCTAATGAATATAATATATTTTTTTAAAGAATGTAATTGGTAGTTTTTAAAGGTGGCTTAAGCAAACATTTGTCTGGGATGGTTCAGAGAGCAATTATCCTACCTTGAGCAAGAGGTTGGACTACAATGATCTCCTGAGATCCCTTCCAACCCTATTTTTCACTACGTTTCAATTGCAATTTTTAACAGATACTTATCTGTTCTTATTACTTGGTAAATTATTTCTTTACTTTATATTTACCCTTCTTCAGGGGCTAGGGAGGGGATGTAGGCTCTGAAACCAGTGAAGCCAAGGAGTATGTGGTATTAATACCTACTACCAAAGCATGTCTACACAAGATGTTTACTGCATAGTAGACTAATTAGCTGTGCAGTAGATGTCTTGGCATCCACACATTTGCCCCTATTAGTAAACTAAGTAAACTAATTTAAGGTACTCCAGGGATAAATACAGTGATAATGTATAGGGGGTGCAAAGAGCTGCATGTAGATTTCATAGATTTCATAGACATTAGGGCTGGAAGGGACCTTGGAAGATCATCGAGTCCAGCCCCCCACCCAAAGGGCAGGAAATCAGCTGGGGTCATAGGATCCCAGCAAGATAAGCATCCAATTAGCTCTTGAAGGTGTTCAGTGT
>NW_017728949.1:4993064-5013324 GCF_001723895.1 Crocodylus porosus | reverse complement strand
TCTTCTGGCGTGGATGCTTTGCCCCAAAGTTTGGTGTCATCAGCGAACTTGGCCAGTCCGCTCCTGACTCCAATGTCCACATCATTAATGAAGATGTTATCCAAGATATGGGTCCAAGGACAGAGCCTCAGGGGACCCCACTGGTCACAGGACACCATGACTATTGACTTCCATCAATTACTACCCTCTGGGTTCAACCACAGAGCCAATTACCCACCCAGCGGATCATGGTGGACCCAAGGCCACAAAGTGGACCCAAGGCCCCTGAGAATGCTGGTGCACCCCCTGACAGCCAGCGTTCCCCAATTAGATGATGGGCAGGAGGGGCAGGCAGGTGTGCTGGTACCCCACTGAGAGCACCAGCTGGGGAGTGGGGGCATCAGGATAAGTGTCACTGGTACTTCTGGGCACACCCCTGGGCCTTCTGGGTTAGTGCAATCGGCTGCAGGGGATCCCCCCGGTCACTGACTGGCTGCTGGGGGGAGCAAGTGTGCCCCCTGACTCAAGAGGCACCAGTCACCCATAGATAAAAACAAGTACTATCCTGCTGTAGAGTAAAAATCTCCAGAGCAGAGCAAGTGCAGACACTTGAGGGCCTAAGTATAGCACAAGGGTACTTCAGTATGGGGACTGCCTGCCAGCTAGCCCCACACTGCTTCAGCCAGTCTCACCACACCATGTTGAACTGGGGAGAAGCAGCCCTGGGCTGGCAATCTCCCTGCCAGCCAGGCTGCTCAACGCCAGCTCAACATACTACACTCCCATGCACACATGCAGATGCTCTGGAGCTTACCTCTGCACATTAATAGGCATGTGTAGATGTGCCCCCATAGTTTGATCATGAAGAAATGTCTTAAAAGGGAAGAGTGAGCATGGAGTTAGCTTGATATATTGACTCCACTCCCCACTTTACTTACCTCCATTCCTTACAATGGAAAAGACATAAACACTCAACTATTTCTTCCTTTTACTTGCTCTAATCCAGTGGTCTTCAACCTGTGGTCTGTGGATCCCTGGGATCCACAAAAGATTACTATGATCAATAAAAAGTATGGTAATACCCACACTTTCATTTCAAAGGGGTCTGCATCTCCATTTGAAATTTTCAAAGGGGTCTGCAAATGAAAAAAGGTTGAAAACCACTGCTCTATTCTGTTCATTATCCACTCCCAAAAGTTGTCTAGCTCTACTTGTATTTGCCTTCCCTAAAATGTTGATCTGCTTTTCATTGTTACTGCAATATTTGAAAAGACATTAAATTGATGCTTAAATATTCTGTAGCCTTTAACTAAAGATGCCTTAGCATTATCCTTTTTTTTCCAGATGGTCTGTTTCCTATACATTTCCAAAATAATCCAGCTATAATTTTTTTACCTTCTCAACAGCAGATATTCTTCCTCTTCATGTATACAGTACATAGTGTTCTTTTTGCTTCCACGACAGTGTCAGAGATTGCTTCAAGAATCCCGAAGTCACAATCTGCATGACCTGGAAAGCAAACATGTTTTGCTGATCACCTTCATGATCACATCTTATTAATGAAATCAACAGTTTCCCATATTCCATCTCCCTTTAGGTTTACATTTATATTATACAAGCTTCAAACCCTTTTGTTAATATATATTTATGGTGATGCTCTGACTCAGCAACAGGGATATCAGAGTCATTAAATTTTGGAATCCATCTTCTCCAGTTTCATCTATGTTACTGTGAGCAGCAATGATATACCTTACTGGTTCAGTACAGACTGAATCTCAAGATGATGCAGTAGTCTTTGCCAACACATGGCCCCAAGCTAGGCAGCAACTTCTTAGTATTTTTGTGAAAAATAAAAAAGTAGTACTGAGACATTTGGTTTTCTTAATGAAGTGGTGCTGCTATTTCACTAACAGGCAACAAAATTTATTTCCAATAGCAATATCCAGTCCTTCGAATGACAAATTAAGCTTTAGAGGGTAACATCATCTTTGTGTTAAAATTGATGGTAAAACTTCCAGTGACTTCACTGGTGCTGTGATTTAGAGTAGAATATACAAAAATGCTCAACTTTATAGATTCTGAGTTCATTTTCTTACTAGTTTTGTGGAAGTTCTGAGAAAGGATGTCTATACCTTAATGGTTCCATGTATCATTTCTCTTTCTTAATTCTTTTGAAGATGACCAATGAGCTCCAGCTAACAAGTGTGTAATTATTTAGCTACTGCATTGTTTAGTTAGGACTGCATTTTTAGTAATGGCACAAAATTACAAGTGATTTGTTAGTGTTTGCACAGCTTTTCAGCTCCTCACTCTTCAATAAGAGAAAGAATAGCATTTTGCATCAATAGACATCAGCATTTACAAAAGGCTTTTTTAATGATCGTTTTGCTATTTTTTCTCCTGCCGTCCTTAGGCCTGGAGATACTTTCTAGCATTATGGAGAAGTTTCACTGCTTCCCTACAGTGAAAAATACAATGCATCAAGCTTTTAATAAGGTTTTACTGTGTTCTCACTCCAACACCCTGTTTTATTTTCATTTGATTCTATCAGGATGTTATTCATTTATATTCAGCCATGCTGTGCATTCATTCCATCAGACACCCTGAAATCTTTAGGAAGCTTTCGAATAACAATTAAACTACAAATGCTTTGTAGACATTGTTGTCACTCCTGCTCTCCCATACTTGACTTCAGTTGGGTTTCACAGGCTTAATAAAGAATATTTGGTTCATTTTCTCATGAAGATGTGCCTTCTGGTCATACCTAGGCAGACTTTGTGCAGTATGCTCAGTCATTTAATCACATCCTTGCTGTTACAGCATTTCTCCACTTTCACTAATCCATGTTGTCTTTTGCCAACTGGAGCAGCAACACTCATGCTGGCTATGCTTAAATATGTGGAAAACAAGAAGAGATTTTCCAAAGGCTTCTCAGTATGTCAGGCAAAGTGCCACCAGTTTCCCTTGTTCCCCAGTTATTTGCTGTAGTTTCTCCCCTTCGTTATTACATGTTAGAAACCTTGCTTCTCTCCTCTTTGCTGCTACTTGTCAGCCATTTTACTCCCACCTTATGATCACTCCCTCTGTATTAATACAGTGACAATGGGTAATAAGGCCACTGTCATGCACAGTTTGGCATGAAGACTGCCTACTCGTTTACATGACACTGAATCTTCCGCTCTAATGTTCTTCACTAGGGTGTATAAGCACCAAAAGCTGGTAGATATTTTAGCATAAGAAGAAATTAAAATAACCAGACTGTCCAGCAACACTCTATCCATTGCAATAGGAGTTTAGAGGTGTGCTGTACACTGGGTTTGATCTCAAGACGTACAGATGTAGAACACTGCAGGTGAAAATGGAAAGTAAAAATCTCTGAACTGAATATGGGAGTTCAGTCATGCATTATCATACAACTCCTGCACAGACACAACTTATTCATGTTTAGTAGCAGAATTGTGGCATTAGGTTCTGTTCAGTAAGCTCTTCTTATTTAACAAAGCACCTTGTAGTATGTCTTTTAAGTCCCACTTACTTAAAATGTGTCCTTACCTGAAAAGGAATGAACTTGAGAACGTGTTAATACAGAACTGAAGCCTAGAAGACCAAACACTTCCACTGTTCTTTTTAAGGTTACATTTAGGCACCCAGATAAATGACCTGCACTTCATAATTGTTGAGCACCAAACAGTGTCCTGTGACATCAGTGACTGACGACACCAGCTGAACACTAAAGAGACTTCTTCAGCAGTGAGTGCATCAGAACCAGGAAAGTATCCCAAACATAAAGTAAGTAAATATGCCAAAATATTAGATCTTTTGGCAAAAACTTCCCTCATGTCTCAGACTGTTTCAATGGCCAATTCCTTTTTTTTTCATTAGAGGCCTGAATCTTTTGCCATTCCCTATGGAAACAGAATCTTCTAAAACTTCCTCTTTATATCACTGTAACATTGCTGACAGTCTGTCAGTGTCTTTTGAAACAATTTACATTAAATCAATAATAGTTTGCCATTATTTTTTTCAAAGATGCTAGAGCCCATTTCAGTAATTAACAATTTTAATCATGCAGTACACCTCAACAACTCCCACTCCAGCACCGTCATACTTGACTATAAGGAATTTATCACAGTGACAACACCAAAGATGCTAAGTCCATACTATTCCTGTTTTAAAAATGGGAAATTAAGGCACATAGATTTAAGGTCAACACTTTTAGACATTATATGCTAATAGCAGGTGCCCTCATTTCTTGGTGCTCAGCTTCAGACACCATAGGCCTTGACTTAAAAAGGTGCTGAGCCCCAACAACTCTAAATGAAATTTGGAGGAGCTGTATACATCCAAAAGTTGTTTGAGATTTTTGAAAATGTGGCCCTAAATGACTTGTCTGTGATCATGTGATATAGCTGGGAACATTACCCAGAAATACACATACCCTTTCTTCTGCTCTAATCACTACACTATTTTTTCATACCACAAGAAAGGAGGTTTTCCTGTTAGCTTCGGAATGAAATTCCAGAATTTGCATTACATGGATATGTAACACTTTCTCATCCATTAGCCTGAGAGAATAAAAAATACCCATTAATTTCACAAGAAAAAATATTTTGACTTGTTTTGCTGGTTGTTTCATGCCACTTTTCATACTTTAAAACACACAATTTTCATCCTGTCATGCTAATTTTTTTTATATTTGGATTCATTATTAAATAACTTTGAACCAAGAATAATGATTTTTTAATATTATGAAATAATTTTATTGGTTTTTAGATGCTCTTCAATTAATTCAACAAAGTGTGAAATTCACCATTTTTACAATAACTAACCCATGAAATCTTTCTCTGTTTTCCCCCATGATTTACATGGTATGGATTTTTCATTATAAGGTTAACAATTAGTTTTTTATCTGTTTCCACACAAATTACTGTGCCAGTACAGAGTGAAGTAGCTATAATTCATACACTGAAGTTAATTTTATGGTCACTTATGAGCCTATAATGCAAAGTACTGAACACTTTTTGCAAGGTGTTGAGCACCACTGATTCCTATTAACATTGATGAGAGTTGAGAACACTTGGGAGGATCAGACCTTTACAAAGCATTTAAAATTTGTTTAATTTTGGGTAGGATTTTAGATCAATTTTCTTCTAATGCCAAGTGAAAGTACAAGAGGGATTTGCTCAGGGATAAAGCAAGATGTCCCAATGCTGTTTTCTTGATTAAGAGCTGACAAAATATTTCTGTTATTGTCAAAGAGCTACTGCAAAAATCTTTTGTATCAGAACCATCTCTCAGTGTAGTGGGCAAAATACATTTTGCTACTTTTTATTCCTGTTAGCCTTGCAGAGTCAACACAGCAAATAAGAAATGAGACAGATTCTGGTCCTTCTTGTATATCATCAAAAGAACTGTGACAAGTCACATCAGGTGCTGTCTGTGCCTATTCATAGCAATAAGACTGTGTAGGGTCTCCTGAAGACAGAATTTGATGATTATGGGGCTGCACAGTTGCAAAGAAACTCTTCCACTGATGACTTTCCTATTTCCCCCACCTATGGTTGATAAGTGAGTTAGAAGGAACACTCTGTTTGGCTCTCAGTTCCCAGGCTAAGTCTGAAGGACTGGGAGAAATCAACATAGAGCTGTGCTGCCATTTGCAGTTAGATATATACTCTAAGCAAGATATAGCCACTCCAACTCCTTTTTTCCATTGAGATATTGCATAATAAATACAGTTTGTGTTTTGCTTTTTTGTATTCACTTTAAATGCACCAATTAAGGATGCGGTGGTAAGATTTTAAGAAGTCAGTTGGTGGTACAATTGTAGCATTTTACTTTTTATCCCTGCAGAACTTTAGAAAGCCTGAAGAAATTTTACCTGTACTTTCCAAATTAAAAGAAAAAGAGGGAGAGGAAGAAGCATAACTTCCAACCAGAGATGAAGCATGGAAAACATCAGCCTAACTGGCAATCATATATATAAGCTCTGACTGTGCAAAACAAGGGTTCTTTAAATGAAAGTTTTGCAGCTTCAAGTATAACAGTTGTTACCAGGCAACCAATATAAATGAAAAACAACTAGAGCGAAGGAAGTAGATTATTCCAGTAGTTTGTTGTACAAATACCATAGCCATGAGTATAGTATAAATAGGAACACAGCAAAGGGGAGGCAGGAAATAAATATTTAAAAAAGCAAGTGACATATAGAGAAAATGGCATGATCAAAGGGTGTGGTAACAGTATAAGTAGGAAGACAGAGAGGATGCTCAAGTGTCAAGGAGAAGGACAGACGTGATGATAGGAACCCAGAGAAGGAAATACATGATAAGTGCATTGCACTTTATGGAAACAAGCCATGATCCTCTGTCCATGACACCTAACAGTCAAGGTAGACTAGGGCAGCTACCTGGATTTTCCCAGGGTAAACAATTAACTATATGAGATGTAACCCTAATGTTTGAACATATTGGAGCTGTTATTGCATTTAATATTTATTAACAACATTAATAACATAACATTTCAAGTGTTCACATTTCAAAAAAGATGCTGAAAAATTGCAAATGGCTTAGAAAAGAGCTACAAGAGTGAGAGACACAAAATGTGCTTTAAAGTGAGAGACTAGAAAAGTTGAATTTAGTTCATTCAAGAGAGAGGGAGGGGTGATTTGATCCTGGTATTTTAGCATTTTTATGGAGAAGAGATTTCAGAAAATAGACAGCTCTTTAATGTAGCAGAAAAGGGCATAACGAGATCCAACGAGCAGAAACTTCATGCAACATGTTACCCATAAAATGCCAATATAATAAAATAATGATTTCTCCATTAAATTTCTGCTCCTCTAATGGAATACATTTCAGTAAAGTCAGTTCAATGTAAGAACCCCCTAGGTGTTGTATTAGGAGGTTTCTCATGCAGTGCTTCACAGCAGGGGGTATACTTGAGAGACTGATGACATTATATAATTAAGCCAATGGTCAGAATGTTCCCTGTATTACCTGAATAGTGTATTAATACCCTGCATGGGTAGTTATGCATGAGAAACTGTACAGTACAGAACAGAAGGGTCAATTGCAGATAGACATATTTAGCAATTTTATAAAGAAAAGGAATGTTGATGAGCAGTGATTAAACACACAAGTAGGAGAAATATAGTGATTAGGGATTTAGAAGTGATATATAAAAACAAGCAGTAGTGTACATTTTGAGGGGCTGGAAACTGCTTGAGATGAGAATTTCTCTACAACACTGATTTCAGCTTTGAATATCTACAGCAGCAAATGAAATATCTTAGTGCAATGATTTAATATATTTTTCTTATTTACTTGTGTGACCATTGTTTAACTCTTAAGGTTCCAGCAGTCATCATGATGCTTACGGAATAACTCCAATGCAGTTAGAAATTTTTGTTCAGCATTTGTATTTTTCAACTGTAATTTTGGATTGATAATGCCAGCTTTTGAAATCTTTATTAAGACCACCTTGGAATTGGCTGTTCTTGGTTTATATAGTATTTCCAGTATGAAAGGTGAAATACTTCAGGAGAGAAAAGCCTATTCAACCCTCAGATTTTACTTCTTGGATTGCTCAGTATACAAACATTATTAGGAAGGAGGGATGCAACTAAAAAGCTGTCCTGAAATACATGCAGGATGGTTCATATGGAGCATGCAAGTAGATTATTTGAACCTGGCCAAGTTTCTGAAATTTAGTATAAGGACTCAGATATACTCAAATGGGAATGTGCTGCTATACATTGATGGCTAGAAAATGATATTTAGAGGTTTGCTTTTAGGACTTGACTTGTAGGTAAAATAGATATTGTATAAGAACAATGGTTTAGGGGAATGGCAAGGATTAATTGATTTCTAAAAGCCTGTTTGTCTCACAGTTTCACATCCTTCAAGGCAGATAGGCTGTCTCAGGCCAATGGACCTACACATCCTGGGAAATTAACAACATCCAAACTTTATTCTCATAACAGAGATAGGCCTGGCTCCAGGGCTACAGTACTCACTTGCAAAAACCCTTGGGATTTCTGGTTTCAAATGAAATGACCAAATTAAGATGTATAGATATGATAGGTTTATGAAGATAGGATTTTGGCTGACAAAACAGAATGTGGGCAGCATGACGGCCCCAAGGAAACCAATAGGCAATACCTGGCAATGAATAGTCATCAGAGGAGAAAGAATACAAAAGAAAGGGTTTTCAAAACAGCAAATTGGCATTGGCCTCTAACCTCCAGGATTGCTGACATCAGACTTTCAAGCAAAGAACCTCAAGGTGGCATTTATGTACTGGCTGGACACATCACTTCCCTAGTCTATATTCTGGGTACTGGAGAATTTGGGTATGCAT
This sequence comes from Crocodylus porosus, assembly GCF_001723895.1. Taxonomy (NCBI): domain Eukaryota; kingdom Metazoa; phylum Chordata; order Crocodylia; family Crocodylidae; genus Crocodylus; species Crocodylus porosus. The sequence goes on along the minus strand of NW_017728949.1, from coordinate 5,004,984 downwards.
ATATGTATGTTGTAATCAATCATCTTTCCTACTTTGCCTGCATTGCTCTTATTTCCTATCACTGAGTATCAATACAATTTGCCTATTATCAACTGGAGGAGTTGTGGTTGATCTGAAGGTTGTGTTTGCCCCGGAGCAGGGTATCAGGGCTGGGTTATGAATCCAGTGCCAACATACATATACAAAATTATGATGTTTCATTTCACAAAGAGAGCCATAGCAGGGTGGTACAGAGTAGTCAGCATTAAGTAATCTAAGGAACAGTAACCTTGTTCATCAATTTTGAGGAAAGTTTCAATTCTGACACATCATTTTCTATATCTGGAAATCCAGTGCTGTTATCTTCTGACATCTGTGCTCACGCTATACGTATGAGAGCAGGGTGCAGATCTGGCCTGTGGCCCCACGTTAGTTGGCCAGTGGGGATCACCAAGAGTCTGGAAATTTAGTGGTGGGAAAGTGAAAGCACTCTTCCCCCACCACCAAATTTCCAGACCTGTGGGAAGCCCTGGGCTCTGTGTTCTGGATCAAGCACTCAATTCTAGCTCATGAGGTTAGGCAAGAGTGGAACTGGGCCCTAGGGTCCAATTCCAGTATACTGGGGCAGGAGGGAGTGGCAGGGGGAGGGGGGAACCAAATCTGGAAGAAGGAGGCAGTACTGGGCCTCCTAGAACCAATTCCAGCATGTGGTGGTGGGAGGGGACAGCACCAGGCCCTTGGGACTCAATCCCAGCATGCAGGGATGGGATGAGGTGGTGCTAGGCCCTTGGGGACCAATCCTAGGCCATGGGGGCAGACGGGGGTAGTACCTGGCCCGAGGACCCAGTCCTGGTAAATGGAGCTCAATCTGGCCTGTGGACCAGCCCAACCCTACTCATCTGGCCAGTAGGGCCAAAAGGCTGAGCACATCTGTATTATAACATTTAAAGTCAAGGTTTCTTTCACTGTTTCTTGCATTTCTGGTAAATTTAAGGCTTATAAAACAGCGTAGCGTAGGAAGCTAAGAAGTTGTAGTATTCAGCTGCCAGTGGCAAATAGTGTTGTAGCTCTAATGCAGGGGTGCTCAAGGTCCAGCTTGTGGGCCAGATGCAACCCAGAGTACAGAAACATTTGGCTGGCAGAGGTCCCCACAGGTCCAGAAACTTGGTCACTGGGGAGTGGTGGCATTGCTCCCTGGCTGCCAAATCTTCAGACCCACAGGGAGCCCTGCATGCTGGATTGGATGCCATATCCTAGGACACAGGGCTAGGCAGGGGCAGCACCAGGACCCAAGGCCCAATCCCAGTATGGGGGGCTGCAGGGGGCAGTGGCACCAGGCCCCTGTAACCCAATTCCAGGGTAGGAGGCAGTGGCCTTGAGCCCCCAGGACCCAATCTTGGAGTACAGGGGCTGTGAGAGGGTTAGTGCTAGCCCAATCCAGTGTGCAGGGCAGGGAGGGGGTGATGCCGGGGCTCACGGCTCAATCCAGCCTGCAGACAGGCCCTGCCACATCATAAAGTCCAGAGGCCTTGCTGTGTCATCTGGTCTGCAGGGCCAAAAGGTTGAATAGGATCTTGACTTGTATAAGGACCTTAGGGCCAGATCATTCAAGACAAAATTGACAGCTTAGTTTTTAAATACTTCATGGTATGAAGTTAATTCTTGAAATTCTATGTTTTCTCTGTATGGTGCATTTCCAATTTGACATATTTATTTGGCATTGGGGCTGTTTATCCAGTTATTTCTCTTTTTTAGTGCAATATTAGCACTGTAGTAGTGCATAGAGGCCCCAGGTGTGATTCAGTCCCCATTGTGCTACATGCTATACATACAAATGTGTGTGTACATGCACATATGCCTACACACAAACATAGTGCAAGAGCCTACTATGAAGAGTTTACAACTGGAACAAGCAAGATATACAAAGGACCTATCAATAGCCCCATTTTATAGATTGGGGAACAGAACTGACTTGTTCAAGGTCCAACAGAAATTCTGTAGCAGAGCTGAGAACAGAACCTAGCTTGAGTCGTGTTTTAGTGCCTTAACTAAAGACCACCCTTCCTTGGTGTACTGCCTAATTTCCTTCTGTTGGAGAGAATCCAAGCCTATGAAGTCAAGTCATGTTTCCCTAGGCTCACATTTGGCTCTGCTCTTTCTAAGATGAAATGAGTGCTCTGAAAGGATAATGTTCTTCCTGAATTTTGACAAAGATTAGAGTTTTTGCAATGTGACGAAGAGCCTTGGGAACATGTTGAATTACTTTTCTGATATTATCTTTAAAATTTTCAGCAGCTGAGCATATTCTAAGCATTAATCTTTTGTGCTGTCTAAAGGCAATGTGACCAGCAAATGCTTTGTCAAATAAGATCTTGATGCAAATTAGAGAGGTCACTCTTTTATGAACTTTAACTTGAAAAATACTCTTAATTTACTCATGAGTTTAACTGCACGATTTACAGTTGGAGACATATATTAGTATGCCACTCCCTGTATCAAAGTCTAATGGGAGCCATTCAAAACCAAGTACCAGATTACCAGCTAATATAAATCAACATAGCAGTCCTGAGTTCAGTGAAGCATCTATAGTTTGGACCTAGACTTTCTTCACCTACAGCACATAAATAATTTTTGTTATTTGAAATCATTTGCTCTAAAGTGTATGGAACATTGTGAACTGCTCCAATCAAAGTAAACACTGGTTGCACCTACACATTGCCATATGGCAATGTTGTTATGGCACTATGCTTTAATGCTTCTGTTTGGAAGTACTAAAGCACAGCACAGTATGGGTTGTTACTACTTTGTGTGCTCAGTGCATGGGTAAATTTTCCAGCTATATCGTTAGTGTGCTATAGTGGGTGGAACGTGCCACTGTAGTGACGTAGCTGGCGATCATGTGTAGACCCATGTGATCACTACGTCACCATATGGCAACATAGTGCATTGCTACATCACTGTAGAGTGATCTGCAGATGCACCCACTAAGGTAGATTAAAGTCACTTTTCACAAATGAGCTCTCATTCCAGGTGCCTCAGTTTTGGGGGTATTTATGTCCTACTTTTCAGAGGTACTAAGCACAAATAACTTCAGCTGAAGCCCCTGAAGTGGGTATATAGAAATGAAGACAGCCATAATTAGAGGGCAATTTTGAAGACCTCTTTCTAAATGGCCATTTTTCAAAGGCTCCACTAGTTTTCAATGATACCTATCATTGTAAATACTGACCTTATCTAATAGAATACATGGGGAATATTTGGCGCTACATCAAAAATAATTTTAATGATTAACGGACAAGTTCTACAACCCTAAAATATGCAAAGATGTGCCAAAGCTCCTATTAAAATCAACAGGATTCTTAGCTGAGTATTCTATTAGCTGCCTCAACCTCTGGCCAAAAGGGTTAAGAAAAAACCCCACGCTGCAAATTAGCAGCGTGGGGAATGCCTGCATGTGTGGCGTGTGCGGTGTGCAGATCCACAGACAGGTCTGTGGCACCACATACTGCGTGTCCGTGCTTGTCTTGGTGTGCCCAAAGTGTCTATGATATATAGAATATGCTTATTTAGAGACTTTCAGAGGAAGTTTCTTAAAAATAGTGGAATAAGAAAGGCAAAAAAGGGGGAAGATTAATCTTTTTTTAAAAAGAATTCTGAAAAATGGCAGTATTCAAAGCAAGAGCTATAGAACAATAAATGGAAGTTTATAGTATTTTCTATTTGGAGCAGGGACCCAAGCTCAAATTTTGCATCCAAACTCCTTTAAATTTCAGAGATAGGGAATTCTTGGTTTTATAGCTCTGATCCAACTCCCTCCTGACAGTGATGACTCAGAGGGTCACTACACAGGATACTACGTTGCTATAGCGAATTGCTCCCTTGGGATAAAACATTGCTACAGTGGCATAGTGGCTAAAAATAACCATGCACCGCCAGCTACTTCCAAAGAGAAGTACTAAATGATGGTGCAGCAACAATGGTGCTGTGGGTGCATGTGTAGATGCGCCCAGAATAGTTTAGTCTCAAACTGCAAAAGTCTTTTGAGAAAAATTGGGTTTGAAAAGACTCTTAGTAAAGCAGTGTTATTTTGGGACTAATTCTGATTAAAATGATTAATGAAAAACATTAGTTTCAGACCTGACTGTCAGCCAGGATCTCTAATCTAAGGTCTGTACCTAACCTTTACTCAGACATTGACTCTAACCATTACCCAGGGTTAGAAATTTGCCAAGGAGGCAACTCCCTGTAACTTGAAGAGGCGACTGTCTGAAGGGATGACCAAAGGAAGGGAGAGAAAATTAGATAAAAAGTTGTATAAGTGAAAGAATTATGCCCACCTGTAGAGAATCCATCTATTCTCTCTAACATGCAAGAGTGTACATTCCTTATAGGAGGTTTTCACTTCTCACAGCCAGCATTTATCTATTTAAGTGTTTTAGTCTCTGAGTGACCCAGCAGGCATCCTTTGTTGCCTTCAATTACAAAGAAAGTTGTAGCACATTTTTTCTTCTATTAGGGAATCAGACCATCCTGGACACCTGGCATTTTCAAGGGTGATGTGGAACCACTGGGCAAATATAATTTTTGATGTAATTTTTGCTTTCATGTTTTCTTTAATGTGTCTGTAACATACTGTATGAGCTTTGCATCAAAGTATAATAAAAACATTGGTTTTCAGCATATAAATATAAGTGGCTGAACTTTTGGCCTTTGGAGCATTGCTTAAAGTGGCAATTCTCCTTACATAGTGATTTTTCCAAGTGCTTCAACACATCCCATCCTCTTTTATTCTGCTTAGTCAAGGAGAAAATACCTGAGAGAAATGAATGGTATATAGAGCAGCACGAAGTAACTGGGCTTGGCCCACTTCCATACATATTGACCCATCACAGAGCAATAATCTCTGTGTAAAGGATATTTCTTGCCACAATGGTTCCTTTTTACAGGTGGCTATGTTTTGCTTCATAATTAAATCCTTGGCCAAGATTTTTTTTTAACTGGGAGACTAAGGTAGGAGCCTAACTATGGATGTAAAATTTCAGCAAGTGGATTTATTCAGCACTATCTCAACTTTCTTGAAAACATGGCCACATCCTTAAGAACCTAGCATTATTTTCCCTTTTAAAAAAATGTTTCTGGGCCTTATTCATGTGTATCAAATCAATATCAGTGCTGGGGTTTCTAATTCTGGTAAGCATCCCCAGTCAGGATACTTGACTTCATGCACGTGTTGAAGCCTTGCTATAGTCAAAGGGATATTACATGTTCTTAATGTTAAATCTTGGCCTACTGTAAATTCCTTCCTGGATTGGGATTTAACAGTTGAATATAGATTTAACAGTTCGTCTTCAGAAGAAGGAAGAATGACACCATGATAATCTCTTTTTTTTTATTTTCTTTGACCTTAATAAAATCAGGTATTCGTGCCTGCCACACATTTCTTGTCAATAAGCAGTGAATGTGTCTATGGGTTTTCTTGGTTGCTACCTAGCCATCTGAAATTTACATCTTACATATTCATTGTTTTCTTTAGATTTAAAGCTCTCAGCAATACACAGCTAGCATCCCTCAGAGTCTTCAATCATGCTCTCAAAGAACACCACACAATTATCATGCACCTCAACACGCTGCATAATGGAGAGACAGCACTTTTTTCCTTTTCATGTGCATATGCTCCATGCAGTCATGAAGTTCTCAGATCCATTATCCATTTTCTACAATTACAGCATAGATAAAGTTGTCTGAAGCATCAAATGCAAACATGAGGAAAACCCAATGTGAACCATGTGCAGCTGCCAGTTCACTCTCCTTACTGTAAATGCAAAATGAAGTCTGTACATGTTGTATTCCTTTTTTCAGCTAAATTGCTGTTTCTTTTCCCCCCTGAAATTTATGACTATTTTCAACTTGATATGTCTATATAATATAATGCACCATTATTATCAGTTTGTAAATTCTCGTCTTTCTTTTTACAGCTCACCTATATTTCCTTTATTGTCTTGCACTAATTAAGTTAGTATATTAAGGCTTGATTCCAGGCTCTAAATGCATACCCCTGGAAACAGGTTGCTTAGCCTGCTGGCTTTAGTAAGTGGAGTTACTCCCTGCGGGGCTCTTCAGTCACTCTTCACAATTCAAACACCATCTTTAAACTACAAACAGATTGGCAAATAAGCAAACACAAGGCAATCCGAGGCACTGGAGGGGAACTTCTTGGCTTGGGCCCCTAGTACAACAGCCTGACCCCTTAGCATAGGGAGATGTTCTAGTCACAGCTGGTACCTCCCCTTAGCATAGACAATGCATGGGAGATGTATGTGGGGCATGTGCCCTCTCACCCCCAATATTTCTGTGCTGATGGTGGGGTGCAGGGCTGCAGCCCGGCTGGAAGCAGGGCCCGGTTGGAAGCAGGGCCCAGCAGCAGCAGAGGCAGCAGCAGCATGATTTCTGTGCTGATGGTGAGGCATGGGGCGCAGCTGCAGCCTGGCAAGAGCCAGCACTTGGCAAGAGCAGGGGTGGTGGTGGTAGGGTGGAGTTGTGTCCACCCACCATCAACACTTGCACATCTTGTATGTTTAACCGTTCCCTCTCCATCCTCTTTTTGCTCTCCTCTACGGGTTTTTAACCTCTCAGTCAATCACTTCCTTATTAGCCCTTCCCATACAGTTGCAGCTACTGAACAGTGCTGGCTGCCTTTTTTAAGGGGACAGACCACCTTTTAACAACCCAAAAGTGAACATATATATGGGATACTACATACAAGTTAATCTCAGATACTATATACAGCTTAATGCCAAAATGTTGCTGCACTTAATGCTCATCTTTCAAAAACTACATTAAGACTATTCCTAAATGTAAATTTAAGTGGTGGCTAAAAAAAGGTGTGTGCTTTGATTAAAAGTGACCAGCCAGTCATGGGGAAGCTTGGGAGTAAAGTGTATTATGAAAAGAAATGGATGAGATTTTTTTTTTAATGAATAGTAATTTAACTGGAAAATGCAGTTTCAGTCATCCCAAAAGCATTTTGCAAATTTGAATTTAATTCACCAAATAGTTCTCATCTAGACTAGGGACTAGAGCACTCAGGATGTGACAGACATAGAATCAATTCCTCACTCTGCATAAGAAACTTTGAACCCTCATCTCCAACTTCTCAGGAAACTTTCCAAACCACCAATATGTAGAGCAATGATTGTTAACCAGGGTGCCTGGGATACATTGGGCATTGGCCAGATCCTCTGAAGAGTGCCAATAGATGTGAGGAGGTAAGGAGATAAGCTTAAGTAGGTAAATGCAAGCTCAAGCTTGTTCCTGCCTGAACAGTCCCTCACCTCCACTGCCCCTCTGCAAGGGGCAAGTGCTGTAATGTGTAAATTAGGTTTTGAAATTGCATGCCACTTGATTCGCAAAAGATATGCAGGCATGCATCAAATCCAATGAGTGGTGCCTCAAGTCCAGGGGAGGGTAAGCGTAAAAAACAATCGAACAAAGAAAAATAAAAATAAATAACATGTTTTCTTACATACAATGGATGCGTTTCCCCAGAAATCAACCCTGTCAAATTGTGATGCATGTATTAAATGGAGAAGCTGATTTTCTGCCCGGGAATGGAAGCACCTGATTGGAGTCCTGCTGCTGTACAGTGCAGCAGCTGTGATATTACTGTTCACACAGCTGAGGGAGTCAATTCACTTAATGGCTTTTTCACTCTACAGGTGTTAACTATTCATCTCTCCTTTTTAATGGTCTTGATGTCCAACTAATGAAGCTAAGCATTTTAGGACAATTTTCAGTCTGTTAGCTGCTCCTGAATTCTCTATCTCACTGGCTTTTTAGCTCAGACTCCTTAGCTGTTTAGCACACTCTCTAACTCTTTTAAGAAACATAGAGCACCTATACACGTGCCTAATACCTGCTATGACGTGTTAATTAGCATGCATCAAGGAAGACTTGATTAATCAAGTCTGCTGGAGCATGCTAATTAGCACCCACCAGCAGTCACAGCAGCTAGGAACTCAGCTTTAGCTATGCAGGAAAGTGAGGGTGAATCATCTGAAGATTAGGCTCTGTACCTGATTTATGCAGCCATAACTCTGAAAAAATCTTTTTTCTTCATTCTGCCTTCCAGAATCAAGGTGTGTATTACATTTGGGGGCATGTTGTATGTGAGAAAAATATGTTAAGATTTATCAAAACCACATTTATTTGTCTGTGAACTGAAAAATCACTTTTTAAAACAATCATAATCATATGCACATCTTCAGAGTGCTGTCTCTGAAAGCCAACGTTTTCAGACATGGGTGTGCACATGTAGGTGCCTAAGTGTCCTGAATTACATATGAGCTCCCAAGTCCCTGAGAACCAACAACCTTTTCTGAAAACTGGATCATATTCAGGCATCAGTATAAATTAATTTAATAACTCATGTTTGAAAATTTTCACCTGTAGGAAGAAAATCATGTACGTGAACTTCTTTAAATAGACATTCAGTACTAAACAATTTCCCATATGCATATCCTTTAGCTAAATCAAAGCCAAAGGCAAGGCTAGAATTTGGGGACATTATTTGAAGCTCAAATCACCCTTTGCAGGCGCTGGGAGCATAATCCAATGAGTTATGCACACACATATATATAGGGCTTGTGGCTAAAATCCATTACAGATATTTTTTTTTACGTTAAATTGATTATTACAAAAATATTCATTTGAATACTTTCCTAGAAAATAATTAATTTAAAACTGCATATAGAAAGAGCAAAAGGAATCTGCAAAACATTGTGAAATGTTATATGTCTCTTTCTGTACCAAGTGTGAAATAATGCTATATTGAGTTTTTGACTGAGACAAACCTCACTTTAAATGACACGGTTTGATATAGCCATAAACAGGACTGAAATATAGGGCTTGTAACCTTAACTATGGAACTGCTTCCAAGCAACAGTGACATTGCTCCAAAGCTGGTTGAAGTAAATTGAAGGGTGAAGTCCTTTCTCTTGCCACAACCCAAAGGGGAGGGGAATTCAGGACGGGTGGCTGCTCCTCAAAGGAGCGATCCTGGATGCACAAGCAATGTCTCTTTCATCTTGGAGGAAAGACAGCAAAAGCCCCCCTGGCTCTCCAGGAAACTAGTGGACCTCCTGTGTCTAAAAAGAAAGGCCTACAAAGGATGGAGGACAGGATTCACCTCCAAAGAGGAATACTCTGCACTGGCCCGGACCTGCAGGGAGTGAACCAGGACAGGCAAGCCTGCGACTCCAACTAGCTACAAGTATCAAAGACAATAAAAAGTCCTTTTTTAGCTATGTGGGGAGCCGGAGGAAAAGCAAGGGCAGATGCTAAACCAGATGGGATAACTGACAGCCAACTCCCAAGAAAAGCCAACTTGCTAAATGGGTACTTTGCATCAGTTTTTCACCAGTCCCATGGGATGCCCATCAGGGAGGCCTGGGTGAGGAAGATTCCTTACCCTCCATCAATGCTGACCTTGTGAAGGAACACCTTGAGAGGCTGGATACCTCCAAGTCAGCCGGCCCTGACAATCTACACCCCAGGGTACTTAAGGAGCTGGCTAGCATCATAGCCCAACCTCTGGCACAGCTCTTCAAGAACTCCAGGCGCTCTGATGAAGTGCCCGATGATTGGAAGAAGGCCAATGTGATGCCAATCTTTAAGAAAGGGAGGAAAGTGAATCTGGCAAACTACAGTCCCATCAGCCTGACCTCTATCCTGGAGAAGGTCTTAGAAAAGATTGTCAAAGAGGCCATCCTTAACAGACTGGCCAATGGCAACATCCTGAGGGATAACCAGCATGGATTTGTTGTGGGTAGGTCTCGCTTGACCAATCTTATTTCCTTTTACAACCAAGTGACCTATCACCTGGACAAGGGAGAAGTGATTGATGTTGTATACGTTGACTTTAAAAAAGCCTTCGATATGGTATCCCATGATCACCTCTTAGCAAAACTGGCTAACTGGGGCCTTGGCCTCACCACAATCTGCTGGCTGGGGAATTGGATCCGTGGTAGGACCTAGAGGGTGTATTACCTCTCACCTCTGTGTTCTTGGGGAACCCTGGCACAGTATGCAGCCTGTCTGACTCACAAAGAACTCTCCCCCTCCCCACCTCTGCCTGAACAAGAACTGATTAGAGGAAGGACTTACAGAAGACAAAGAAGATGCAGTGGGAGACACACCTAAAACCCTCCAGACAAGGGTGACAAGAGCGAAGCAACTCCCCTGGTCTCATCTGCATCTGAGATGTGTGCAGGGCGTGAGCTGGGTTGTGGCTGTTGCCCCAGTGGGTTCTATCCTCTGATGTTAAGTTGCGAGAGGGAGAGGCGGACTCGCAGCGGTTCCAAAACATTTTCTTTTATTTAGTTGATTTCTTACTTGCCCACCACTGATGTAAATGTGGCTGTGCAGGCAGTTACACTTGGGTCACACTTGGTTCAGTCCCGAACGAACAACAAACAAAGTCTCTCACTTGTGCACCACCCGTGTGAATGTGGCTGCACAGGCGGATTCTGTCCCGGTTCAGGTAAGAGACGAAAGGACGAAAACAACAAAACGGTGGATATTGTTTCAGGTGAGGGATGAACGAACATCCGTCCCGTTCCGAAGGAATGGATGTAAGGCAAAACGATGGATCTCGGGTCGGGTGAGGGGTGAAAACAACAAAACAATGGACCTCCTGAGAACCAAATGAACCAATAAATCGGTAAACAGTTGCTCCAGAGACAGGAGAAGCCATGGGGAGCTGGCCAGGCCTACCCACTGAGCGGTGGAAGCTCCGGCTTCTGCTCTAGCTAGCTGACGGAGCAATGGATGCTCTGGTGCCTGCGTGCTCTCTCTCTGGCGTCCGCCCTCAGGTGGAAAACTCCACCCCAGTCTTTATAGGCCAGATGACAAGCCCAACCTCAAACCCCGATTGGTTAAATTTTCCCGCCGAAATGTTTGCGGGTTTTTTCCCCAGGGGACGGGGTTTTCCCAGCACATGGCCAGGGGCCATGCAGCAAACCAAATAGGGGCTTTCCCAGATCGTGAGGAGAGTGCTTGGCAGCATCTGTTGCTAGGCGAAGCTGGCAGAGTCCAGCTGGAGCGTGACAAGATGGAACCAGATGACAACTCATTTAAATGGGGCATGGGACAGGAATACACCTTCATTAGGATGGAGAACAGATTCCAGGGCAAGGACTGCACTTAATACTGGGATCAGAAAAGCAGTGGAACACTGCATGATGAGGAATCCTTGCTCCAAATGCTAATCAACCCACATCTACACACACCCAGCTCAGCAATTCTAGTAATGACTCCTCTATTGGTATCCAAAACACTGAATCTTCCTGTCTGTATTGTGAGCTCCCTCAGAGTAATGCCACCTATAGCCAGCAGTGATCAATTCCTATTATCCAGCATCTGAACCACTGTTTACCCCTAAACAAACCTAGTGTTTGCCCTTGAGCCCTTGCTAGTTTCCTACAAAAACCCCTACCCAAGCTCAAGTTTCTGTCCTGGTACTTGGATCCAAAGCTGCATCAGCTCCACTCCTTTTCTGCCTGGAATCTCTCCACTGATCATGCTGAGGACTCTGCCCATCTGCCAGCTCCAACAACACCTGGAAACCTCAACTGGTTCAAGCTTCACTGACTGGTGAGATCCCAGCTTTCGCTCTCTCTCCCTCTCTCCCTCTCTCTGACTCCAGGAACCTGACTTTTATTCTCTTACTCCAAGCACAGCTTTCTAAACCTGACTTTTGCTAATCAAACTCAAGCTAGACTTCCCCAAAACCCCAACTGAAACTATGTAATATTGTAACTGTTTAGTTGTCTCTCTCTTGTATGGCTATTACTACTGGTATCATCATAAGTTCATATACCTGGCAATAAATAACTTTTATGGTCAAGCTGGTTGCTATACTTTCTCTATGAACCTCACCTACTCT
>NW_017728949.1:4975652-4992019 GCF_001723895.1 Crocodylus porosus | reverse complement strand
CAGTTTTGGGCCCCACAATTCAAAAAGGATGTGGAGAAGCTTGAGAGAGTCCAGAGGAGAGCAACGTGCATGATCAGAGGTCAGGAAAAGAGACCTTATGAAGAGAGGCTGAGAGCCATGGGACTCTTCATCTTGGAAAAACGCAGGTTCAGGGGTGTTTTGGTGGCCACCTATAAGCTTATAAGGGGTACTCATCAGGATCTGGGGGAATGTCTGTTCACCAGAGCACCCCAACAGATGACAATGTTGAACAGTCACAAACTCCTCCATGACCATTTCAGGCTGGACATAAGAAAGAACTTCTTTACTTGTTTCCTGCCCCCAAGGTTTGGAATAGACTGCTGCCAGAGGTGGTTCAAGCACCTACTTTGAACGCCTTCAAGAGACATTTGGATGTTTAGTTTGCTGAGATCCTATGATTCCTGCTGACTTCCTGCCCCTGGGGTGGGGGGCTGGACTTGATGATCTTTTGAGGTCCTTCTAGCCCTAGTGTCTATGAATCTGTGAATTATACTCTAGTACAGGGGCAGGCAATGTTTTTGGGCCAGAGTGCTGAAAAAACCACAATGTCTACCTTGAAAGGTGCTGGAATGCCAGCATCCCAGAAAAACAAAATGAAGGCGGTGGGGGGGGTGGGGGCTATATGGCAGGATGCACTACATATTAATATAGTTAGTAATCATAAATATTGTCTCTTTTTTTAATGGTAAATACCAGATTTTCTAAAAATGCATGTTGTGGTGAGAGTGAGAAAAAGAAAGACTAAGAAAGAGAAGATAAAAAAGACAAAAAGGAGGGGAGAGAGGAAAAAGAAAAAGAGCCACAGGCTCTGGGAACAGCCATTGCAGGCAGTGCTTGGGGCTGGGAGCTTGCAGACAACAGCCCTGCGCAGGGCCTCGCCCAGCCCTGGCCCGTTGAGGGGAGCTGTGGGTGAACAAGGCTAGGCCTGGGCAGGCTGGGTCAGCTGCTGCAGCTGTTCCCAGGAGCTCCCGAGCCCAGGCCCTTGCACTGGGGGCAGCTCTGCCCCACTTGTGCTGTTTCTGGCAAGCAGGGAGGCTAAGCCCAAAGCCCCTCCAAGCCTGTCATCCTGCCCTGGCCAGGCAGCATCCCCTCACAGGCAGGATGGCTGTTCCCTATCCTTGTGGAGGTGCGCGGGTCAGGCAAGGCGGGGCCCCACCTTGGGTGCCACTGGGCACCCCCACCCACTGCTGCCCAAGCCCATGGAGCCCTGAGGCAGCCTCACTTCCCTCCCAGCCCCTGCCTTCCCAAAGGCCCGGCCAGGCCAACCTGCCCACAGTCCCTCCCCCCAAGCCTGCTTCTCCCCGAGCACCCTGGTGGGACAGGACATCTGTCTGCCTGAGCCGTGAGCATAGGCAGAGGAATTGGGGCCAGGACCTGCTGCACCCATGCAGCTGCTCCTTCCCCTGTGCTTGGGGTTGTTGCCTGGTGGTCCCCATGTGTTGCCACCCCCCAGCCCTGCACCGGCTCCAACCCTGAACCCCAGGGGACCTGGAGCTGGGGGCTGGAACCACAGGGGATGGAGGCACTGGGATCCCCCATGTCTGCCCCAGGTCATCCCCAGGAAGAGCCCAGTGCAGCCCAGTGGCTCCTCTAGAGGCATGGCAATGGGGAGCCAAGGCACTGGGCTGGCTGGGCACGGTACCACATGCATCCGCCACTGGGCAGGCTGGGCAGCAAGGCAAATGGCACCACACAGCCCCACTTTCAAAACATCAGAGGCAGCAAGGTGCAGAGATTGAACCTAGCTCACAGGTGTAGTGCCCTCGCCCCATGCAAAGACCAGGGCCCCACATGTCCCCCACTCTGCTGCCCCACACCATGCCTCTGGAGGAACTGCTGGGCTCTGACTGACACACAGCCGCCCTCACTCCTGGACAAGCCATCGGGTTCCAGCTGTCACATGACCCAGCCCAGCCAGGGCCTGATTCACAGGGAACGGGGCCCTGGTAGGGCCAAGTTGTGGAACAATCCCCACAGTGCAGGAGGGAGCAGGGCAGAGGTAGGGATAAATGATTTGCCCTGCCCCTACCCCACTCTCTCCTGAAATGTGGGGGTCTCGATCTGCCTCCCCCCCTCCCCTGCAAGCCCAGGCAATAATGAATAAAGCAGCTTGAAAGAACCTTACCTGCCTGAGGCTGGGCTGGCTCCGATTGCGCAGGGTATCCAAGTGTGCCCGCCCCTCCCCCCTGCAGCTGCAGCAGCCTGGGCTTGGCCACCCACTGGGAACCTTCAGGGGCCAGGCTGGGCTGGAGGGTGCAGCCCAGGGACAGGGAGTGGGGTCAGAAAAACACAGACAGTATCCCTACCTGTGTTCTCCTGACTCCGCCCCCAGTGCCTGCTGTGGCACTAGGACCTGTGGCTGCTCTGAAGAGCCCAGAGCAGGAACTTAATAAAACATTTTTAAAAAACCCTTCTTGCACACTTCCTGGCATGCCAGGGAAAATGTCTCCATGTGCCACTAATGTCATGCATGCTGGGGGTTGCCAACCCCTGCTCTAGTATAAGAAAATAGACATACTCCATTTTAGAAAGAAGGATTAATCTATTAGTTGGGATAGTTAAAAAATAGTACTGTCATTTCCCCTTCAAAGACAGTGTGATAAAGCAGACTAGTTTCATTTTTTTTAAAGAGCCCAGTTATTTTTCTATAATTTACATGCTTTTCTCACTTTATCAAGGAAATTTGAATTACTGCATTTCCCAGACTGTGACACGTAAATCAGACTCCATTTCTGAACACAAAAGTCTAGCAGACTTATTACTCTCCTTTCGCCTGGAGGCATTCCCTTTCAGTTTTAATACACAAAAGGGAATGACTACACAGCTCTGAAGGAGGGAGTAGAACTTTATACACAATACAAAGTCAAAGGAAGATACCATTAAATGGAAAAGTAGCTCAAATGGAAATCTAAGAAGTTTCTGTGACATTTCATTGGACCTGTTGTTGGCTGGACTAGGGAGTATAGAAATAACGCTACTACTAATCACTATCTTCATAAAGCACAGCGAGATTAGGGCGAGTTGTCCAAAGTTACTTAGGAAATCTGTAATAGAGACAATGATAAAACACATCTCCCTTAGAGTTTCAGGGTAGAAAATCCACCATAAATGATCCTTCTTCTCTCTGGTCAATAGTTTGTTTAATTTCTGATGAAATGATGCAGTCATCGCTTGCTGGAGTTTACCATTCAGCGCAGGGTGTCAAGGGCCAGCAGCAAGGAAGTAGCCCTAGACTTCAAGAGGGCCAACTTCAACGAGTTGAGGAGATTAGTGGAAGAGGCACTGGGGTTCTCAAGGGCAGGGAAACTCAGTGCCCAAGATGCGTGGTTGTTCCTTAAGGAGACGATACTCAGGGCCCAAGGGGTGACCATCCCAACAAAAAGCAAGGGGGGCAGGAGTGCCTGAAAGCCGCCCTGGCTCACCAAGGGTGTCCGGGAATGCCTGATTGCCAAAAAGGCAGTGTACACTGGGTGGAAGGGGGGTGCTATCTTCAAAGAGCAGTATACCTCCTCTGCTCAGGCCTGTTTTCTGTCAGGAAAACTATGGCGGACATAGAGCTAGGACTTGCGTCCAAAATCAAAGATAACAAAAAGTCCTTTTTCAAATATATAGGGAGGATGAAGAAAGCACCGGGAAATGTGGGGCCCCTGCAAGATCTTCTGGGCAATCTCGTGGTTGCGCCAGAGGGGAAAGCAGACCTTTTTAACCAATTCTTTACCTCTGTTTTCTTGGGCAGGGACCGGGACTTCCCCACCATGATGCAAGACAGACTTGAGGGGAACACCTCCAGACCTCAGGTTGGGGAGGACTGAGTTAGAGAGCTTCTGGAGGGGACGTGTTCAAATCAGCAGGTCCAGATGCTCTCCACCCCAGGGTTTGAGGGAGCTAGCAGGGGTTATTGCAGGGCCCTTGGCACGGCTTTACGAGCACTCGTGGTGCTCGGGCCAGGTGCCGGATGATAGGAAGGTAGCCAACGTGGTCCCCATCTTTAAAAAAGGGAGGAGGGAGGACCCAGGCAACTATAGGCCCGTCCGTCTTACCTCAATCCTACGGAAACTCTGAGAAATCATCATGGAGCACATCTGTGATGGGCCGGCCTCAGAAATGATGCTCAAGGGCAACCAGCATGGTTTCCTTAGGGGCAGGTCATGTCAGACCAACCTGATTGCCTTTTATGATCAGGTCACAAAAGCCTTGGAAGCAGGTGTTGCCGTGGAAGTAGTCTTTCTGGACTTCAGCAAGGCCTTTGACACCGTCTCCCATTAAGAAATTGGGTGACTGTGGCATTGGTGCTTACACAGTCAGATGGATTGCAGATTGGCTGAAGGGTCACACTCAGAGGGTGGTGGTGGATGGGTCATGTTCAACCTGGGGAGAAGTGGGCAGCAGAGTCCCCCAGGGATTGGTCCTTGGGCCTGCATTGTTCAATCTCTTTATCAGTGGTTTGGATGATGGGGTGAAAAGCACCCTGTTTAAATTCACTGATGATACCAAAATTTGGGGTGAGGTGAGCACACTAGTAGGGAGGGAAAGACAGCAGCAAGACTTGGATAGGTTACAGGGTGGGCTAGCAAAAACAGGATGCACTTCAACACTGACAAGTGCAGGGTGCTGCACTTGGGCAGTAGTAACCAGCAGCACACTTATAAGATAGGAAACTCCCTTCTTGAGAGCACAGAGGCAGAAAGGGATCTTAGAGTCATTATTGACTCCAAGATGAACATGGGCCAACAATGCAAGGTCATGGTTGGCAGGGCTTAACCAGACCTAGTCGCGCATCCACAGATGCATCTCTACCAGAGCCAAGGAGGTGATCCTCCCCCTCTACGCAACACTGGGCAGGCCTCAGCTGGAGTACTGTGTCCAGTTCTGTGTGCCCCACTTCAGGAGGGATGTGGACAACATTGAGAGAGTCCAGAGGAGGGCCACCGGAATGATCTGGGGACTACAGGGCAGATCCTACAATGAGAGACTGCGGGACCTGAACCTGTTCAGCCTTCACAAGAGAAGGCTGAGGGGAGACCTGGTGACTCACTGGGGGGACCAGAAGGGTTTGGGAGGGACCTTGTTTCCCCTACCGCCCCCTGGCATAACAAGGTATAACGGCCATAAGTTGTTGGAGAGTAGGTTTAGATTAGACATCCATAAGAACTACTTCACAGTTAGGGCAGCTAGGATCTGGAACCAACTTCCAAGGGAAGTGGTGCTGGCTCCTACCCTGGGGGTCTTTAAGAGGAGGCTTGATGCCTACCTAGCTGGGATCATTTGAGCCCAGTTTTTTTTTTCCTGCCCTGGCAGGGGGTCAGACTTTATGATCTATAAGGTCCCTTCCGACCCTACTTCTATGATTCTATGATTCTATGATGGGTCTGCATTATTCATTTAATTTAGGGTGGCAGCAGTGGGGGAGGACAGGGAGGAGAAATTCCGGTATCTGGGATATGTTTCAAGAGTTGGGCTTTTGTTGCAACAGTTTTGGTTAAACTAATGATAAAGTTATCTTCAATGACAATCTTTCTAACTGTGTAAACATTCTGTTTCTGTCCAATTTTATTTATTCTACCCAATAATTGTCTTTTCTTTTCAGGCTATGATTTAAAAGAACAAGCCAACAGAAACCACCAAACCAACTATTATATTCCCTGTTCCATAAGCATATTTTAATTTTCTTTAATGCTTTTTTCATGTTCATTTTTGGCACTTACACATGGTTTGGAATTCAGCACAGCCTATGATCTGCAGGCTCCACTTACGTTGGATATCTGCGGGGAGGGGGTGGAGTGGGAGGAGGGATGATGCCCATGCACATGTATATTGGCTGGTAAGTCCTGAAAACTTAGAGAAAAGCAACATCTAGCACAGACATCTTAGCCTAACAGCCTAGTGGCTAGACTCAGGGACTAGGAAACCCAGATTCTGGTTCTAGGCCCCCACACCAGAGGGGGTTGGAACCTGCTGCTTCAGTGCTGTAACCACCAGACCAAAGGATAGGCATTATGCAAAATGCTCTGCAGCCCTCTTCTTGAAGCTGGCTTGCTGGCAGTCAGGAGGAGAAGGTATGTGGAGCCAGGAAGAAGAATACAAAGTGGGGGAAGGTGGTTCAATGAGACAGATAGTGCCCTAAAAAGAGGTGTGGGGAGGCTGTGTTCTGGCCTGGTTCCTTGCCGCAGGGGGTCAGACAGCAATCCAATGCTGTTTATCTAGTGAATAATAAATGTAAGGGGCAATGCTTAGAACCTGGGGTTCCCATTCCTTGGGCTAGTATATTAATCATGTCATGCCCCTCAGTTGGTGTTGTATCTCCCTGCTCCTTGGGTCAGGCACCCCAGCTCAGCTGCCATGACTTGAAGGAAATGTAATTGAAGGACAGGTTCAGTGGTGTTCCCGCTCTGTCCCGGAGACAGTAATACTCACTGAATTGGTGCGGCTTGTCCTGGGGCTCCGCCTCCCCTACACCCCAGTCCACTCACCAATCATGAGGGCCATCATGCTGCTGTTCCCAGTTACTGGCTCTGGCTGCTTATGGCCTTCCATTGGGCCTCGACCCTGTCAGCCTCAGTGGGAAGTGCAGGCTTGTAGTTGCAGCCTGGCACATGTCTCTAATCATTGGCCATGCTCTGTCCCTGCACTGGGCTTGGAACTGCCATGGCCTCCATGGGTTTGAGGATGGCTGTAACAATTCAGAGCTCCCAAAAACCCTTCTCAGGAAGCTCTGCATGGGGGGTCCATTCTAGCTCCATTATGCTGTTCCCACTGACCTCTGGCAGTCAGCCTCATGGGGAGCCTGAGCTGGCTGGGATGCACCCTGGCAAGCTTGGTGTATCGCCCCATTCATTCCCCCCGCACCTGGCTTCTGCCAGGGTTTTTAAATCCCCCACAGCAGCGGTCACAGCTGATGTCATCAGCTGGCTGCCACCCAGTCTGATCGGCAGATATTTGAAAAGCCGGCACAGCACTGGGTTGTATGGCTCCAGTCCCAGGTCCAGCTCCCTCCTGGGGAGTTCTCTGCAGCTCTGGGGTTCCTGGGGCTGCCTTCAGGAGCATCGGGGCCTGTTCCCAATGCCTCTGACCCCTGTGAGTAGCCCCAGCCACCACAGTGGGCAATCTGATTCATTGGTGGAAGAATTGTCCACTTCCCCTCTGGCAAGCATGCACATAGGGTGAGTGGATCTAAAATCTTGAAAAACAGAGGGTGCAGATGGTGTGGTGCACCATCACATATAACACAACATATTTTTATCAAGTTAAAAAAATAGAAGCTTCAGTAATAAGCTAGTGGCCTAGAACTATATTATTCCATTTAAGATCAGAGCAAAAACAAATATAAATGTATTGGAATGTGTATTAATTTGTTATTTCATATATTATGTATAGAAACATATCAAACTATGCAAAAAATAATCAAAAGATGTTGGTTTCATTACTTCTTCATTAGGGCATCTCTTTTTCAGAGTCATAAACAAAGTCTAATCTTCTTGAGCACCTTGACAGTGCATCCTGCTTTACTGGAAGTTATTTCCACACCTGAGTTAACATTTTTAGCTAGAGCTAGTAACAGTCTGCAGAGCTGTGAAATAGGAGTTATGTTGCCAGGAGCAGCTAAAAGATAACAGAAATGCAGAAGAAAGGGCAGTTTATTGCTGGAACATCAAGACCATTAAAAAGGAGAGAAGGTTTTTAGTCACTTGTGAAATGAAGAGTTTAGAAGAAATCAGATGGATGATAATGAGCCATCAAGTCCAATGACTCACTGCTGCTTGAAAAGAAATGCTGCTGCCACTGCCAGGCAGCTGGTTTTAAACTTTGGATCAGCCGGGGATTAAAGAGCGGGGCATGACCACCACTACATCCCTCTGAATCCAACCCCTGCATAGGACAATCCCATTCTACCACAGGGGTGAACAGAATCTTAAACTGTTCATAAGTACCAAAAACACAGTTATATGATTACGTAACCACCATTAGGTGTGTGAAGGGGAAGTGGGAGCTAACCCCTTGTCTCCCCAGCCTGCATTCACAATGATCCTCACTGCTCTTTCTATTTCCCTTCACAGAAATTTTTGCCTAAGTAAGAACAAAGGAACATAGGATTTGGTCTTCATTGATAAATGACAAACTTAAACATCCCTATTATTTTTACTGACTTTTCATTTTTTTCCTGTTAGAGACTCTTATGGCAAATATATTAAGGATCCAGAACCCAATAGACTATGCAAGACAATCCTTTCATGAAAAAGGCAACATAAAACATTGTAAATCACTAGTTGTGTGGCAGTTAGTGGGCCACGCTGGGATTGCATAGTAACGTACATGTGGAATCAACTCCCAACCCCTTCTGGGTTGGCTGTACATATTTACAAAATAAATTTTGTTTTATGATTCTTACTTTTTCTTGCACTTTGGAAACACTTGTTTTCCTTGTCATGCTAATAAAGAGTCATTGAATTGAATCAGTGGGAATGTGAGTGAAGTGGTGATTGCATACAATTGAGTTACCATGCTCTGTAGGTCTTTCAGATGTGACCAGATATTGTATCTTTTCCTGTTGCGCCTGTCAGTTACAGTTATTTTATCCATCAATGCCACATAGCAGATACGTCTTTAATGTAGTCAGCATAGGAAGGGGAAACATCCAATTTCAATAGCCTCAGCATGACCCTTTTGACCAACAGACAAGAAGTTTAAACTCGTTTCTTGATATTGTTTGCACGCATCAATTCATCTAATATTCCCAGAACACGCATACCAGCAGGATCAAAGTCTCCTTCATGTTCAGCCATCTGGGTTCTCATGTTGTGGTTGAAACAGGTAGGCATAACTCAAGTGCCTCATCTCTGACTATGATAATTCCTCTCACTTTCGTTCATTTTATCTGAGAGCACTGTGAAGCCAGGCCATGCACTAGGGAAAGACATCATTTTCTGTACAATAACTTCTTTCTGATTGACACTTAGAGCCATATTGACAGGTTTCCAAGGGAATATCATTCAGTGCTCACTGGGAATGTTGCCTGTATGAGGGTGATAAACAAGGACAGGAACAGTTGGGAATCTGGATTTTTCCAGGTTTAGGATAATAGCACATAATTTAACATGTGATGGATTGTGCTTAAATGGTGAAAATTATGTGCTACATGCAATTTTAACTATCAGCTAGTTACAATAATGGTACCAGCTTCACTTAGTCTGTCCTTATGAGCTGCTTTAATAATCAAAATACCTTTTTACAACTTTAATTTCAGGTGCATTTTTTACAGTCTTGGTCTTATTCACTCACAACACCCACTTTGTTTCTGTCTTCTAACATTTTAAGAAGAGTGTGAGGGAGAGAGAGAGGGGAAGAAAGGGACAGCCAGTGTCCCAAACTCACTGTGGCACTGAGCAGCTCCGAGAGTGGCATGCCAGAAGTGCCATGGCACTTCTGGAGCAGTGTGAAGCTTCGGATTGGTGGGGGAAGCATCCACAGCAGTATTTCCAGCCCCAGATTGGGCCATAGTGGCAACGGTGGCAGGCAGCAGAGGCCACAGGCTGAACTGCCCCCAGGCTGGGGGCACCTGGAGGCTGAAGCAAAGCAGATCGCCCAGCCCGAGCAGCAGTATGCTGCTCAGAGGAGTACCATTCAACAAACTGGATGACCGGTGGAAACTGAGCCAGAGACCAGTACATCCAGTCAACCCAGCAGCAGCAGGATGAATTGTAGGTCAGAGCAACCCTGGGTGGAGGTGGAGCAAACAGAAGGTCCAGGTACTGAACCAGTACTTACCCCTTGGAAGAGCTCATCAGACTCAAGCGCAAGGGCATGGTTTGGGGTCTGCACCCTTACCCAGGCTCCACATTTCACAATAGGACTGAGATGACAGGACGCCCTGGAGTTTGTGACCGGACCCTAAGTGTGAGGGCCAGGGGCTGATAAATTCCAGTTGGACTGCCAAAGGGACCTTGAGTAGCAGGCCCCAGGGCAGGTGAAGAGTACAACTGTAAGAGGATCCCTGGTTTGGAAGAGATTTATAGTTTGTGCCAGTGTGGTGAGCCAGCATGGGCTGTCACTCATGGCATAGAGACTGATTTAGGGCCACTGAGTCCAGGACCATACTTTGAGGACTGAGCTAACTAATTGAGAACTGCCAAGCCTCAGTAGGAACAAAGCCACAGTTAAATCAAAGCCGGTTAAGATGATGGCTACCATCATGGTTGCTATAAAGAACAAGTGTCATTAGAGTCATCAGAGACTCCTGACAATATCCATCTCTGTTGGAGACTGGATGTGGTTAGGGTGGGGTAAAGGGGAGGTTTGAAGCCCCACAAAGAGAACGGGGAAGAACCTGGAAGATCTCCTATGGCGAACCGCCTCCTGTAAATTACATCAAAGTTCTAGCAGGCAAGGAATATAACATCATGTAGGCAGACTGAATGACCTAGTCCAGGCTCCACACTGTTGTCACTGGTAGGGCAGAGATCCCTGAGTAGGGGTCTCAAACTGTGTAATACCTACAGCTGGCACATAGATACAAAAATAATGCAAGTAAAAGATGTTATTTATTGAAACATTTATGCAAAGTATAAAATTAAAGAAAAATAAGGGTCTATAGAGTGCTTATACCGCCAAAACAATGTTTTCTCTGGGATCTAAAAAAATAATAATAAATGACAACTCCCATCCCACAGCAAAGCAATAATTTAAAACCAAATTTACATTGTAATTAGGCTTTCAGAAATGCAAAGAACTCCAATATAGATGTCCATTAATAATCTCACTGCTGTTGGAAAGCCTGTTCCACCCACATGTTACTTAATTAAACTCAGAGTTCCTCATTCATACAAACAGACAGTTAGGAAGAACAGGTGGTTCTTAATTTGAAGATAATGGATAAATAGATCTCAGTATAACTTCATAGCCCTAAGTGAGTTAATCTAATGTCATGCTTTACCTTGAAGTGTTACTTTAAACCCAACTGACTTTTCTGGTTACAAAATGTAGCCTTTCTATAATAGACTTTAATGCACAGTAATTTTATTTAAAGATTCATTTTCCACAAAGAACTACTGAAAAGCATTAGTTGGGAATGTAACATATTGCATTTTTTTTTATGATGGTGAGACTACTACCCACTCAAAGGGCTGGTGGCAACAAAATATGTGAGAAAACACAGCAAAAACCTACCATTTGGGATACAGTGGCTAGAAGCAATCTTACCCCAGAAAGTTCAAGTTAAAGTGACTCAAATCCCCAAAGACAACCCTCCTATAACTACAATAAGCCCTAGAAACATTCTTTTTTTACCTTACACATCTTTGAGGGGAGTCTCATGGGAGAAGGGAACATCAGAGGAAGATTTTAAAGCTTTCTTGTTTTGTAAATAATCTCATCCTATGTTTAGCAGGCTGTTGTAAGGACGAATGCACCTTCCCAAAACACCTCCATCCTAATCCTAGTGTAAGTGTGAGGTAGCTTCAATGAGAAGTGTGGGTCTGTCCCATGACAGAATTACAGTAGAAGAATTGCCTGCCACTCTGTTTCCAGATTGCTGTTGACAATAGCCTCAAAGGAGACACTATATTTCAACTATCTAACTGAAGAATATTGTATTCTAAGAATGCACTTGCTTGCTGCAGGGAACTGTGAAAGAATAGTGATAGCTATAGAGCAAAAAGCAGATACTGATATATGTATAGATATAGATATCTCACCATAACGATAACTATATTTTATAGTTATGCATATATAAATATACATACTATATATTTTATTGGATAGTTATATGTATGTATGTATGTATGTATGTATGTATGTATGCATGCATGCATATGTACATATATGCAGATGCACAGGCACATAATTATACATATGACTTCTCATTTGACAACTTTGATACACCATGCATATATAGATATGAAAAAAATCCTACTATATTTATATAAACATGTATCCCAAGGCATAGCGTGGAGATATATATTAGCAGTATACAATAGCACTATTTTTAAAAGTGTTGGAGTACTGTTCATCTGTAGATTTTAAAGCATTTTGCAAAGGCATCCTTATTCTTAATTCACCTTCCCTGGAAACCTTCAAGAGGAGACTGGATAGGTACCTGGCTGGGGTCTTATGACCCCTCCCACCCCCAGTGCTCCTTCCTGCCCATGGCAGGGGGTCGGACTCGATGATCTGTCTAGGTCCCTTCCGACTCATTGATTCTATGATAAGCAGGAAAACTGAGAAACTGGAAAGTGACTTGTCCATTGCTACATATTGAGCTAGAACTAGAGCTAGGATTAAAATGTAGGACTCATTCTAAATACCAGACCATATCACTTCACTTGAGCATAGTGCTATTTACTGGAGAGTTATTTTGGTAGGTGAATCAGACAGTTTACATGATAAAAGGGAAGCAGGCACTATATGTAAACCTTTGTAATTAATTTGGAAACTCAGCTAGATATTCTAAAATGAAGACAGGAAAGGCTGCTGGACATAACAGCAGGGCTTCACCAAGAAAGACACCATATTTTGCATTTCAGCTGCACAAACTGCAATGACTAATTCAAACAATGAAGCATTTAAAGACAGAGACTATTTATAGTAGAAACAAATGGCTCTTTTATACCCAATTCTAACAGCCATTTAAAGAGAAAATATAATCACAGTATAATCAATGGAGTGAGTAATATTTATTAGTTGAGTGATGGATGGGTTTCTCTGGTAGAAAGGATATTTTTATGTATATCTTCTGACAGCTAAGGTAGCTTTCAGAAGCAGCCTGAAATAAACAGCAATTTTTTTTTTAAGAAAGCAGGCTGATTCAAATGGTGCCACAAAGACATGGCAAATCCTACCTATAATAATGTTTTAGATTTTTTTTATTAGGTTTTATTAGGTCTTGTCTTGTGCTGTTATTGGAGCGACTCTATCATTCACAAGAAATTCTTACACGGATGTTCTTGTATAAAGATAAATTTTCATGAGTTAGATATTTCTGATTAGTAAGACAACATCCCTTTTAGTATGATTCTACTTAGCATGGGGACAAGGCCAGATTAACACGTAAGCAAACTAGACACATGCCTAGGGCCCTGATCTGTGGAAGTCCCTGTTCCTTCCCTCCATGGCAGCAGCATGAATGGCCCCATCTGCTTCCCTTTCCTTCCCTTCCACTGGCCTTGCAGCCATGGCAGCTGCTTCCTAGCAGTGGCTCTCAGCCCCACTACCCATGGGCAGCAGCACCGGGATAGGGAGGGGGGTCTTGACCAGCTTGGGGCCCATGAGTGTTTGCCTAGGGCCCACTAAAGGGTTAATCCACCCCTGAACGTGGGTGTTATTAGATACTAGGCCTGTGCGAAGCAGCTAGTATTCACTTTAGATTCAGATTCAGCTTATTTAGGGGGCACTGATTCAATTTGATGATTCGAATCACTGTCCCAAATTGATTTGGCCGAATCTGATTCAGAGATTCAACCACTGCCAAATCAGCCAAATTTCTGAATGAAACAGGCACCATCTCTCGTCCACTCTCCCAGCCCCATTAATGGCTGCCCCATCCAGCCCTAGCCTCGCAGCCCTTAAAAAAAACAAAAAAAACAAAAAAACGAGCCCACTCCCACTGGGTCCTGCCAGGGCAGAGGGGGGATGATCCCCACTGCCCCGCACTGCCCCATGCTGTCTGTGGGGACTCTGCCACAAGCCTGCAGAAGCCTCAACAGCCACTGCAGCAGCCGGTGAGTGTGGGGCTTTTTTTTTTAAAAAGAATTGGGAGCTAGGGCTGGGTGGGGCAGCTATTAAGGGGACTGGGAGAGTGGGCAGGGGATAGGGGCTTGTGACAGAGCCCCCCCATGCAGCACAGGGCAGTGGGGATTTCTGCCCCCCTCCATCTGGCAGCAGCTGGTGAGTGTGATGCTGGGGCCAGGTGGGGGTTGGAGGGTGCTCAGAGATGTTGGGGGAACAGGCAAGAGATGGGGCCTGACAGGGTCCCCCCATGGTCCCCTCCTTCTGCTCCCCCTGCCCCCTACTTACCGGCGTGGTCCAGCTCCCTGTGGTGAAGAGTGGGGACTGCCTGAATCTCTGAAGCTCTCCAAATCTTTTCCAAATTGATTTGGACCTTTTTATTGGTCTCCCGATTTGATTCGTAATTGGAGATTCAGCCGCCAAATCGGGCTGAATCTCCTCTAAATCAAACAAGCACTCGAAGCTTCGCACAGCTGTATTAGATACATCATAGAAACTGCATGCATGGTCTTGGGTAGACTGTAAAGGAGTTGGAGAAATGTCAGTGGGGGTCAGAAAATAGCTTCTGCCTCAGAAAGTTCTGATTGAACTATATAGCTTTTGACTGTGGTTTGCTGGAGATTGTACATCCCATTTTTTCAGGTGAGGAAAGGTCACATGGAGAATTATTTTCATCATATCTTCAGGTTGAAAACTCCCTATGCAGAGATCATGATTTAGTTATGTGCCTAGAACAATATGGTCTTGACCCCCCAGTTAAGGCCTCAACATTTGACTGCAATACAGTGTGAAAGTAGTGTTAACTACAAGCCAGAAGTAAACTTCATGGCATCTGCTGGTCATCCTACCCTACCTTAATCACTACACTATTTTTAATCAAACAAATAAATCAGGCATTACAAAATTAACAGCATAAGGGAAATAAGACAGATAAAAATGTCATAGCTAATGCTGGCACAACAGATGTTGTATTAAAAACACAAATTGTACACATATTAAAGGAGACAATCTGTTCTTAACTTGTCTTAAATTAGCTGTACACACATCAGGTGATCTCCTCTATGCTCAGTTCTTTTATTCCCACTCATACTGTTCAATCAACGCCTGCTTTACTTGCTTTGACATAAACAATACATCAGTTGAAAGAGAGAAGAAATTAATAAAACCAAGTTGTCTTCTTCTTGGTGCTCCTCTAGACAAGGTCTCCAAATACCACTAGTAAAATAATCATCTTCTGGATGAATTGTGGTCTCACTCTGTTTAGCTTCCTCCTTATATCACTTCATTGAGTTTTTTGTGGGTTTTTTTTACTTTACAAAGTTTAAACTCTGGTCTCACTTCCCCTATTCTGAATCCATACTTGTATCAACCCTTTTCGCTTATTATTTCTCCCTGTACTTGTTACTGGCTTCACAGCACTTAGGTGAGCACAAGATGTTATGTTTCTCCCTATAATCTATTACCTGAATTCATTAAGGTGACTTCAATGGGTTCCATTAATATGTACTAAACAGGGATGATTTTCTCAATTTGGCTAAGTTTAGAACAGCCTTTCCCATATCTAATCCAACAGGCAACTTCTGTCTCTTCCCTCTTTCATAGAACTCTATGAAAGTTTTCTTTCAGAAAACCTGCAGTCAGTATTCTCATTAGTGTTGTCTCTATATCCTTCTGAGAAAGATATGTGCCTAATTCTGTAACCCCAGGGATGGGCAAAATGTGCTGGGACATTCCCATCCTGTGCCATCCTGCAGCTTGCCCGGGGATCCCTGCACAGTCGCAGCATCCCCTAGCACCGCTGGAACAGCACAGGAGCAGCAGGAGCCCAGGTAAGGGTGCTGCATCCAGGGCTGGGCCTGAGGACGCTGCCAGTCTCCATGGAAATTGTGCATGCCAGGTAGGGAGCTGTATCTACGGTTGGGGGTTGGAGCTGCATCTACGGTTGGGGGTTGGTCTCCATGGAGACCACACACATCACATGGGGACCTGCAGAAGCAGCCATCAGGAGCAGGTTGGGGCTGGGGTAGGTGGGCGGTGCTGCCACTGGCATCCCCTGCCAGCCTGCAGCTTGCTTCAGGATGCTTGCATGGCAGTGGCAGCCCCCAGTCCTGCTGGCTTGGTGTGGGCCAGAGCAGAGCAGCGTGGGGGCAGGAGTAGCAGCAGTGGTGGGAGCCCTGGTGAGGGCACTGCAACCAGGACCAGGGCCAGGGCCAGGGCCAGTGGTTGGCGTCCATAGAGGCCAGCTCCCAGCCCCAGATGCAGCTCCCCACCCAGCTGCATGTGGTCATCATGGAGACCAGCCACCAGCCCCAGTCCCAGAAGTAGTGACTGCACTGAGGCCCCCACACTGCCACTGCACCACTCTGCTCTGCTCTACTCTGCCCCATGTGAAGTCAGAAGGGCTGGAGGCTGCTGCCACTGTTCATGCACCCTAGGACAAGCTGCAAGCTAGAATTAGATAGGGGTGTCTCAGCACCATCCACCTCCTTCAGCCCTGGTCCAGTCCTGGCCACTTCCTCCAAGCACACAGTGGAACATGGAATCATAGATTTCATAGACATCAGGGCTGGAAGGGAGATCATCGAGTCCAGCCCCCTGCCCAAAGGGCAGGAAGTCAGCTGGGGTCATAG
>NW_017728949.1:4947931-4975641 GCF_001723895.1 Crocodylus porosus | reverse complement strand
GGCAGTAGGAGTCTATCTCCTGCTCGCAGTCCCTGATGGTATGCAGTCTCTGGACTGTGGCCTGGAGCTCCTTCAGTTGGCACACCAGAGACCCCAGTAGGAAGCAGACCCCGCAAGGGGAGGTGGCCATGCTCCCGGGCCCCAGAGCCTGAAAAAGGGACAGGCAACCCTCGCAGCCAAGAGCCAGGGGCTCCGTCTGCGTGGAGCCCGGAACCATGGGCTCCGTCTGGGTAGCCGTCTCTGAGGTGCCTGATGGGGGGGCCGCAGAGCCCGAGGGGGCCCTCAGGGTTCGACGCGTGCCCATCCGTGTCATGCCTCTGGTAGGCTGGCTACGGCTGGGGCTAACTACTCTGGGGGGGGTCGCAGGCAGGATCTCGTGCCCTCCCACGCCTTCTCCTGCATGAACTCCACTCTAACTCGAGTGCCTGTTTACGCAGCCTGTTCACGTGGCTCTGGTCACGTGGCTCCCTAGGGGGCTGGGCCAAGTAGGGTCCTGGGCGGGGGCTTGACCCGGCCTGGCTCCACGCAGCCGGTCTCCTCCCAGGGAGCAAGGAGTTAACCCCTTCTCACCACGAGCCCGCTTACCTCCGGCTGTGCTGGGGGTCGGCAGGGGGCTCTGCGGCTGCTGAGGGGGTGTTTGGGGGGCTTCGGGGGAGCGCGTCTCTCACCGCTCCGGAGCCTAACTGAATCACTGCTGAGCCTACTCCCTTCCCTCCTCTGCTAGGCACCCTGAGCCAGGGGAGGGGATGGGCAAGGGGAGGAGGGAGGGAAGCTAAGTTTCCCCAACTTGGAAGACTCAGTGATGACCTGTGGCCTTCCCCTGTCCCTGCCTCCCCTACCTTGTGAGCCTTCTGAGCCTCCTCTACGGGGCTTGCAGCCCTCCTCTCCCATTTGTGGGTTCTCCCCTCCTGCCTCCCAGCTAGGCATGGCACAAGGCTTCCAGCTCTGCCCTGGGCCTGCATTGTTATCACCCTAAGATCTTGAACCTGGCCCTGGATACAATTCCTCGGAGCTGTGCGGGCAATGTGCATGGACGGATGGGAAGCTGCATCTGGAGCTGGGATTGAGGCGTAGTGCAAGCACAGGGCCTGAATGGGTCAGAGCTGTGATCCACTCTCTGCATGCCCCTGCCCAAGGAACCTGTACCCACCCATCCAGCTCCTGAACACCACTTCCCAGAGCCCCATCCCACATAGGGAGTTTGGATCAGTTAGTGCATTCGGGTGGGAGGGGTGCTGGCTCATGACTTCCAAGTAGTTGAGGAAGATGAAGCCACCCAGGACATCATGGATGCTGGGGTGCTCTGGCACCACCTCCAGAACATCAAGCCCTGGTTCTGGGTGTGATCCCCTAGACCTTCCCCTCCACAGGGTCACCTGCAAGGCAGTGGGAGCTGAGGCTTTCTGGTGCCCCATACTCACCCTTCACTGGGGAGGCACAGGTGTAGCATTTCCTGGCAACTGCCCTACCACAGACGTCCTAGCATACCATCCGCCCAAGCAGGGTGTAGTTTTAGGTCATGCCCCAGGACCAGGAACCTTCTCCCTCCCCATAGTTGCTACCCTGTACCTCCAAGCTGTTCTAGGAGCAACAGCTGGCTGAGTGATGTTGCTCCTTCAGCTCCCTGCAACAACTGCCTGCTTTGCTCTGGGGCCTGGTGTTATGCTCAGGCTCCCAGTCTCTGAACCAATCAGGCAGCCTCCTGGCTAACATATGACTGCCTAATTGGGCCTGCTTCCAGCTGCAGGCTGCTTTCTGCTTGATCAGACCCCTTCAAGTGGCAGGCACACCCTGTGCTCTGTCACACCTACCTTTCATTCTGGAAAAGCAGGTGGCCATAAACATCATGAAGTTGGCCACCCACAGCAATCTCTACTATGACACCAACCAGTTTCCTATGAGGAAGCCCGTGGCTGGAGAGGCCTTCTGGGAGGTGTGCCTGGTCATCCATAACATCCTGTCCAACTGTTCCTTCTGCCGTGTCTACCTGCAGGAAGTGGTCGCTGGTTTCCAACACATGGTTTTCCCCAAATGACTGGAGGTCATTGATAGCACCCACATCTCCATCCTCTGCCCACCCCAAGGCACTTGCGTGTTCATCAACTACAAGGGCTACTTCTCCATCATCCTAAAAGGCTTCATTACCCACTGGGAATGCTTCATGCACACCCACAATGCCGACATCTTCCGCAACTCCCTGCTCCCCAAGATGATGGGGAATGGGTGCTATGCTCCAGAAGTCCCAAGTTTCATCATCATCCTTTCATCATTGGGGACTTGGCTTACCTCACTCCTGCTCTGGCTCATGAAGCATTACAGGGAGCAGCTGGACAGCTGGAAGGAGCACTTCAACTACTGCCTTGGCAGGCGCCACATGACAGTGGAGGGTGTCTTTGGCTGCCTCAAGATGTGTTGGCCAGCTCTCAGCACGTGCCTCAAGGTGGGAAGGACAACCTGCTATGCCTCATGGTTGCTGCATGCATCCTTCACAACATCTGAGAGACCAGCAGGGAGGTCCTCCACAAAGCCTGAGTGGGGGAGGCATGGTGCACCATGCACGTATGGCACAGAAAAGCTGAAGAGAGTAAGTCCCCCACTGATGCTGGGGGCACCAGCCCTGCACAGCAGCAGGGAATCTATGTCCACAGACCCCTTGCCAACTACCTCCTGGCCTTTGGGAACTGGGCACTCTCCCTGGATAAGTAGGGCCAGATGGTTTTGAGTCCCTGAGTGCCGAGAGTCAGACACAGGCATGGGTGACTCTTGCCTGGGGCCTAGACAGAAAGGGGGCCTGAAAATGGTAAAAATTATTATTATGTCTGGCAAAGGGGGGCCCAATACTAAAAGTTCACCCAGGTCTGCCTGCCAAGAATCTAGGTACAGTGCTGTGAGTTCCCATGCCCTGGCTCTGGACAATGGATCTTTTGCCCTGAGCTCCTCTGGCCCTGCATCCCGGGCACCCTTGTCCACAACTCTGGCTGCCTAGACACCATTCTCCCTGCCCACAGTGGGATGCAGAGGAATATGGTGTGAGGAAGAGACATGCCTCAGTTTACAATTTTGCAGTTGCCAAACTTTTCTTGTTTTGAATAAAGAAAACCTGTTGAACATTACCAGCGTCACGGCTTGGTTCCTCTTCCTATTGATGCAAACCAGCAAACTTTTGGAGGAGGTTGAGAGCAGGTGAGGTTTGTGAAAGGGGCAAAATAATTAGGACCAGGTATGGGGCAGGGGTTGGGGTTGGGGAAAATGCTGCAGGAGCAGAACTCAACATAGAAATCTGGAAGGGAGGCACAGGGAAGGGGGCTTTAGACCTGGCACACTAATTCTCAGACTTAGGACTGAAGATCAGGGACTTCTCTGTGTTGCCCTGGGAAGACTCCCCAGGGCGGGGCATGCCATGCCATTGGGGCTGGCTGGCAGCCTCTCCTGTCACCCCCAGCCCAGGGACTTATGGGCTCTCTGTGGGAAGAAGCAGTGGCAACAGATAGGGTCATAAGTGGCTGCAAAGTGGTGCAGGACTCTGCCCATAAACTCTGTCTTCTGGTGCTGGTTGCTTCCTCAAAACAACAGGTGGACATCTTGATCCCCTGCACTCCCAGGAATAGTGCTAGAGTGTAGGCATCCCCCAGCCTTAGGATGTCCCCACTCCACATCTGGAGTTTCTCCTTATGCTGATCCCGCAGCTCCTGGCACCACGAGTCAGCTGTGGATGCCTAGCACACACAGGCAGTGACAAAGGCCTGCAGCATTTCCTCCTTCTTTGATGCCTCCTACAGACACCCCTCAGGCACTCTACAGCTATGTGGTCCCCTGTCTTTGAGCTGGCATTGTGTCCTCGGTGCAATGTCCTCTTGCACAGATGTTGCTTCTGCAGTTTGGCAAGGGAGACAGAGCCTTTGTGTGAGGTTGCTTTTTTGCTGATACAATGAATTATAAAGGCAGGCATTTTGGACCCTCCCAGCACTCTCCTGGGCATTCACATGAAGATGGCAAGGTAGCTATGACTTGGCCCTTCCCACCCCCACTCCCCTGAGGCCAACAGTCACACGCTGTTCTCCAGCAGGCACAGCAGAGGGAACTTGTGGGACTCAGAAGACCTTCCCTAGAACAGGAAGGGACTGACCACTCTAGGAAATGCCAGTGGAGCTCTTACACCACTCCACAACCCCATCCTTCCTTTATAGAATGGACAGTGCTGTGTCCATGCAGAAGCAGTAATTCACTGCCAACATTTCCCTGGTGAAATATGGCTTGCCTAGAGGGATGAGCTTTACCACTAGTTCTGGGAGAATGCCAGCCGATACATCTTGCTCTTGTTTCAGGACAAGGTCCCCAGGAAGTGTTCAACAGCTGCAGAGGAGCATCTGTTTTGAAGGCACACAGGGGAAGACTGGGTTGCCATTTAACATGAAAGTCCAGCTTGTGTGCTACCTGTGGCTCTGCTATGGGTTTGCTTGAGGGGTCAGTGCAGTGATTGGCTGCACCATGAGACTTGGAGATGCCTAGCACCTATGGATTTTCACCAAGGATCAGATGTGGGTGGTGTGATAGCATTAGAGTGCTACTTGCAAGCCTTTCCAGGTGCATGATCCAGGAACCACCCTGGCAGTGGGGCCAGATCGGCTGAAAAAGCAGTTCCCACATAGGAATCCTGCCATCACATCTGTGCCTTTGATGGACTGGGAGGGAAAGGGGAGGAGTTGTTTGTCAAGGGGGATTTTTTCTTTTCCCTGATGTACTGCAACTCCAGTGATTCTCATACATAGTTGCATGTTGTCTCCAGTCCCTGACTTCAGTGTCCTCTCTGCCACTCAGCCCCATGCACTGCCAACCAGAGTGGGGTGCAGAATGCTGGCACTTCTACCTGTTTTTTACACTTTGCACTCTCTTAGTGCCTTTCCATGAGTGCAAGGGTGGGAGGGGGCTGTTTCAGCACCAGTGCTCTGAGCACCTGGAAAGAGGCTCAGCTTCTCACTGTAGTTGAGCATGGCCCTGAGAGATAGGGCAGGGAGGTATAAATGAGGTAGATTTATGTTCCCACAGAACGGGAGATGGGATGCTAATTGCCCAAGGTTGACAGGTGGGAGGAGGCTTGGCACTTTAGCTGCACTCCAGGAGAGAAGAGGAAGGGAAGGGAGGGGAGGGGAAGGAAAAGGGTGACTGCCCAGTGAAAGACAGAAACATCTCAAGAATTAGCAGCTGGGGGCCCTGCATTTTGAATGGTCAGGGCAGGGCAATTCACTGGCCTCCACACCCCTCCATCTGTGCACTGGACCTCCCCGTTCTGGGGTTCTCAGAAAAAGCTAGCAGTTTGGATCCAGTGTCTGCCTTCTGGAGACAGGCTTGCAAGAGGCTTTGGGGCTAGTGGGGAATTATCATGCTGTTACTTCCCTACCCTGCTGGCTGTAAGCATCGCCTACTGCCTGCCTCCACCCCTTTCCCCTTAGAGGCTTCACATTTTCCTTGGTGCCTGGGTCCCCATCATGGCCCTGTGGAGCCAGCTTGAACTGTACCATCCTGGGTGGAAGGATGCCTTGGTTTGGTGCCAGTCTTCACCAGAACTGTGGGGAGGGCTGGGCGTGGGTGCTGTGGCTGGTGATGCAGCAGCAGCTGCTGTGCTGGTAATCAGGGGGGCTGGGGAGCACTCTGCACACCTGGAAGGGGGAAGTGAGGAGGTGTTGAAAAAGTGGGAATGGAACATCCATGGCACCAGCACCAGAAAGTGTCCCAGGGGTACATGTTCAGCTGCACTCTGTGGGATCAAGTACTGGGGGTTCATATCCTGGGTCCCAATGACCAAAGCATCAGAGCTTTCTCCCTGGTCCTGCACACCATGATCTGTGTGTTTGAAAATGATCAAGAAGGTGTCAAGGGAGCTCAGGGCCAGCTGCAAGTACACCTCCACTCCTAGCCTGTGATGATCCAGGGACCAATATCAATGGGCTGGAGACCTTGGGGACTACTGCCATAAGCAGACCTTGTGCCCTGTGGCCCCCAGAGATCTGTTCCTGAGCACCCGGTTGACCCATTATTCTATGGCCTTTCTGTACATCCCTGCTGGTGACTCCTTGTGCCCCACTGGTGGTACTGTATGTGTGCAGGGTGGTGATGGCCCTTGTCTATTGTGAGGAAGTGCTTGTACTGGATCTTCATCCATTTAGTTTTGGCCCAGCACTGTACCCAGCCCCTGCCATAGCTCTGCTCTTACAATGCACTAGAATATATTCTTGTTTCATGCCCTTTCTGGAGGTGGCCCTGGGTCTCCTCCCTCCAGATGGTGATAAGATCCCTCATTTCCCCATTGTCCCAGTTGTGCACCTGGGATTGGGTAGTGGAGGAGAATGGAATGGGTTTTTCTGTGGTCCACAGTGGTGCCCCCATGGTAGTGGGGTCTTGGCATCCATGGCTGGGTGAGGGTCCAGCTATGAGGTGGATGGATGGATGGAATGATGGGTGCATTTAGGTGTGGGTCTGTGACAGGAGTCTCAGTTTTGGAGTCTCTCTGCGTGTGCAACTCCGGACTCCTGCAATGGGTCCACCACCCGCCTATTCTCGCCTGCCATGACTTGATCTTGTTTATAAGTAACGAATGATGAAACTTAGCGGGAAGCTGCCCATTTGTACGCGCCCCCATGGCAGGGGGAGCTGTCTGCGGCTCCTGTACCTCCCCTGCACCGCAGCCCAAGCCTCGCCGATGGTGCTGGAATACTCTCACTAGGGCCATGATACTAGGTCCCAGCCCTTTGTGTGTTCTCAGGGCTCCTCGGCGCCCCTTCTCACTCCCAGGGTCTCTCACGGCCCCCGCACTCAGCCCCTCTCGGGTGTCTGCCACGCTCTCTGTGGCCGTTGCCCTCCTTCTGGGCCTATACCACGCTCCTCGCGCTTGGGGCTCCGGTAGCCCCTTGACCCTTCTCTGGGTCCTTTGTCCCACCAGGCAAAACACCACCCTTACAGGCTGGGGTCTGAAACCCCACACACTGCCTCTCCGGCGCAAACCCCGTGCCTCTCCGGCGCAAACAATAGTGCCCCACGGACACCGTGCTCCTACTGGGCACCAGGAACCCCCAAGCTGCTGGGGAGCCCCCCTGAGGCCTCCTCACTCCCCTACAGCCTCACCCAGTCCTCCGGTGTAACTGTAACTGAAACGCAAGCCACCTGGCTTCAACATAAACACGGAGCCTCCTGCTCATAACATAACCTCCAAGCCCCTCTAGGGCTCGCAACCATACCTCCGTTTATGGTGTTCTCGTCCCCAGCATCATCGCAGCTGGTCCGCAAGTAAGGCTGCAACCCCCAACCCAGGCTGCTCCTGCGGCAGTCAGAAGGGTACTGCCACTGGGCCCAGGCCTGAGCTGTTATAAAGGGCCCGGCCCTGCCCCCTTCCGGTCACCTGACCTATCTGGTTGCTGCTGCAACCTGCACCTGAGCTGCCTCTGGTGATTGACAGCTCCTTAACTCCCTATCAGTCACAGGTCATCTCCCTGATCCTGTGACAGGGTCCTAGTGTGTGGCTCTCTCACTGCAGCTGGGTTTGGTCCCTGCTCCAGAGTGACTTGGGGTCCACCAGCTAGGCTACCCCAACCACAAACTTTCCAGGGGCTTCCAGCAGATGCTCCTATGACATTGGCAATGTGCCATGCCCTAGCTTAGAAATTTCCAATGTCCTCTACCTGCAACACAGAGGCAGCTGGCCATGCCCCACCTGCTCCTGTAGTTTCCAGGGGTGTCTGCCAACTTGCCTTGGTTTGGATGCTCAACCCTTCTCACTGCAGGCCCTGTAGCTGCAGTCCATAAAACCCTTGCAGCACCCCAGGTACACATGAGCCAGGTACCTGCCTGCAGTGACTGAACCAAAGAGGTCACAGGCCTTCTTGTATCTGCCTGTGATTTATAGCTGGCTGGAGGCAGGAGGCAGGGCTTCTGCTTGCTCAGTGCTGAGAGAGTCTGGGGGTTGGGGCTATTGGGTGCTTGGTTGGAGAAGCAGGCCAAGTGCTAGTATGCCACCCCATGAGGCAGGTATAGGAGGGCCACAAAGGAGGCTGGGATGCCAAAGGACAGAGATCTAATCTGAATCAATAGCAAAACAGTCCAGAAGTTTGATACATGAGTCTAAACTAAAACAGCCTTAACTGAATGTACCTTGGACATGGTCTGTTCTAGGTCACTTGCACTATTTTTATTTCAGCACAGTCTGTGTGCACTGAACTTCTGTATAGTTACAGGTTTAGACTGATTTATGTTCACTTAGACTGGTCCAAGTGTAATGTCTGTACGAGCCCTTACAGAAACAAGGAGGCAATCTGAGTTAAAGAACAAATGTCAATACAAAGTTAAATTATTTGGGGAGGGGAAAGCATCACAATCTTAGCCAATTAATATAAGAAAATAAGGACCTGAAAATGAATTTGGGATTTCCAGTTCCCAAAACAGAGAAACTACATCACTGGAAATTTCACCATGGGGATATCACATCCATGGAAAATCCTATCCTCATGAGGCATAAGAGGAGATTTTCCCAAATTACTGAAGAAGCCAGTTGAAGAAATACTGTGCAGTTCTCTTCTCCCATTGTGAGGCTTTACAGATATTATTTTGGAAAGGCAGAATTACAGACTCACAATTTCCATAGATTTTTTAAAAATGTCTCATTGATTAGATTTTACACATTGGCCAGAAAAGGAACTCTAGAATTAATGGCAGGCTGACACAGTCTATATTAGTTTGTTCACAAAACCTCTTTGTAACTGTCATTGTGTGGCCCCTATGGCTGTAGAATATAGTGTCAGTTTCTTAGAAAGATGGAAGAATGTTGCCAATGCATTCTTCTCTGTCAAATGTTTCATTTATTATTGAGTCTGTATGCAGACTAACATCTCTCTCCTGTGCCAGCATCACTGCCGTGATATCTCCTTTTGTATTTTGCTCCCTAACCGGGTTTGTGCTATTCTTGTTCTAGCAAGAGGGATGCATATTCAGTGAATGAGTGTAATTAGTCTGAAGATGTGTCAGCAGGCTGGCATGGTGGCAGCACACTAAATTGCTATGTAGGATTTGCAGTCAAAGGACTCCAACACCTGGGGCTGGTGATAAATAAGCCTGAAGCAAGGTGACTGTTTGTTTCTTAGAACATCTCTGTTTGAGCTGACCCAACTAAGGACAGTGCTTTCAGAAAAGCCACTGGTAGCCACCCTCCCACTATATGTCTCTAGACTAAGCTATCCTACACAGCAAAATGAAGGTTTATAAAACCGCCACAAAAAAAGTGAGCAGATTATCCTAGCCTTTATCTAACCAACCTGGATAACAACAGTAGTGAAATAGGGGGGCATAGGATTTAGTACTAGCTAGCAGCCTGTGTGTGTGTGTACCTAGGGTCCTGCACTAAACCTGGTGCTGAACCAGGGACCTCAACATTTCCAGTTTCTGTGGATTTGAATCAATAGCTGTATTTTGCAAGATAGAGCTCTCTTCACAAAAAAAAAAAAAAAAAGAAAAAAGGTTTTAGGCAGTATATTCCTTCTTTATATGTCTGGATCATTAATTATGACTTATTTTACTATTGAAAATGAGTTTTTACTACCTTTAAAATGGAAGAATTTTGCATTGTCTACATACAAAATCTTATTTCAGTGCTATACCAGAAGAGAGACAGCTGAATGGAATGGGTAGGCATAGCCTGCTCAAGTTATGTAGGTCAATCTCTCTGTGTAGACAAGGCCTCAGTAAAGCTATGGAGAAATGAGCTGGCTTATGCTCTGAATCATGCATAGACAGCTATATTCTTATTGCTGGATCTGTGTTACTGGTAATAATGTAATAAACATAAAAATACAGCTTGAAGTTAGAGATCCCAGGATGAATTTGCAATGTGCTGACAGTCAGAAAAATCTTCTCTTGATTTATATATAATCAGAGAAAATTTGATACAGAACTTAGCAAGAGAGGATAAATGTGTCATTTTTAGAGTCACTTTGACTATAACCCTACTTTAATTGTAGAAAATACAAACAAGTGTCTAATGAAAGTAAGAGGAACATTTTTTCCTTTCTATTAATGACACAAAAAAGTGATGAGCTTATCCTTTCAGATTCTATAAATTCATAACATCCCGTACATTTCCCCAGACATAGAAGCAAAGTAGATCTGCTTTATTACAGTTATAAAGCTAGAGAAAGTAAAGACACTAGTTTCTTTTGTACAACTGATAGGTGTTTTGGTATGACTGAGAGACGTTTTTACACCTACCTTAATTTCCAAAGAGAAAAATATTTTTAAAATCTTTACAGTTTAGACTTTTTTAAATTAGAGTTTGAATATTCTTAATCAGTATAAGCATATTTCAGTTTGTTTGGGAACAAGAGATGCACCATATCATATAAAGGTAGCCCTGCTAAATAACAATCCCAATCAGTTAAATTTTGGCAGCCTACTATGGTTTGCAGAAACTAAGCAACCATGTAAGACCAATCATCATTTTACCCTTTGAAATAAAATGTACTTTAAACAACCAAAGATGAACAAGCATCTTTAGAACTAGAATACAAATCAGGAAATGAACCTTTCAGACAAGTTTATCAAAAGCAACAGTGTCCTAGCACTGTGGAAGTTTAGAAGCAAGTGCCTCTAGCTTTGCTAATAAACCTTAAGATGTTAAGAGGGTGTATGACACCTCTAGTTTTATACTCTTTTTGATTTAGAAAACTGGAAGCACATGGCTGAATAAGAACCAATTAATGTGACATGCCTGTATGAGAGTGCTCAGAAACATACTACAAAGTAATCAGTTTAAAATGTCACGGCATTTTTAACCAGTATTTCATAAAAGTGTCAAGGGTGAAACTTGACTGTAATTGAAGTCAATGGGAGTTATGCTCCATTATGACCCAAAAGTTTTGAAGCTAAAAAACTGGCCATATGATATCATCATATCGCCCTGGCTAAACAGCTTAGGGTCAGACAAGGCATGGGCTTGGATAGTAGATACTGAAGGAAAATAAATCTAAAGCTTTTAATAATTTTGTTGGATGTGCTACCTTTAAAATTAAATGTAAGTCTGGAGTTATAAAAATATCAACCCATCAATAACACATATTCTCAGTAAGTGCAGGTACATATTTATTTATGAAAAGAAAACACCTTTCAAATGATTTGAAGCTCTGAAATTGTGCCATATCTAGTCCACATAAGTTTGCAATGACTTACCATTGTTCTCCTGCCATTCTTGTTGCCTATTGAAATCAGGTGGTCTC
This sequence comes from Crocodylus porosus, assembly GCF_001723895.1. Lineage (NCBI taxonomy): Eukaryota > Metazoa > Chordata > Crocodylia > Crocodylidae > Crocodylus > Crocodylus porosus. The sequence continues at coordinate 4,964,389 of NW_017728949.1, read as the reverse complement.
ACTGAAGTCAAAAGGCTCACTTAATGTACATAAAGGGAAGCAGGTGCATAATTCTGTGTATAGTTGGGACTTTACATTGTAAATTGCAGGCTAGTAACCATGTTGTCTTGTGTTTCTGTATATTAAGGACAAGGGGACCCTAAACATCATTCCCATTTACACTCACCAATGAACCCCATAGCAGTTTTTTAAAAAGGTATTAGCTCTACTCAAACTCCAGTTTGAGTGGTAACATTCTGCTTACTGAGATCGTTATAGGGTGAGTCTACACGAGACACAACTTCTCATTAGCATAGTTTACTGTGAAGTAAGTATGTGCTTCTACAGGTGCACATACTTACTTCTCAGTAAACCTCCTTAATCCTGAGTAAATTTGCTACCTGCAAATGCAAGTAGCAAATTTACTTGGGATTAGTAACAGTGCCATAGCAGGGAAGCACATTCAGCCTGGAGGCAGCTGGGGAATGTCCTGGGGGCAGTCCCCAGCCAGCTCCATCTTGCACATGCAGACTTCTCTGTGCAGCCCAGGGCATTCAAAAACTACTCTAACTTTATCCCAACTGTATAGTTAGGCAAATAAAAGATATTAACCTAAGAAATGTCTGGACCATCACAGCTAAACATCATTTACACTACCATAGAAACTATTACATTTAAACATCTTAATTTTTTCCAGACCATAATTCTTCTCAGTTGATGAATGCCATTGGATAAAATTTTGAAAGGCAGCAAATGTATTTTGGTAGCTTCCTATTTTTGGATGGGTAACATATGACACTGTCATCTTCTTAAAATCAGGTGTCTGAACTTGGTCTTCCAAATAGTGAGATACCCAACATTTTTAATCACTGCAAAGTCTTAGAATTGATGTTAGCAGGTGCATCTACACATTGCCCTATGGTTATGTTGTTACTACCTTTTGGAAGTACTAAACTACGGCACAGTAATCACCCTCACTGTGCCATGTGTACAGTGCATGGTTATATTTAGCAGTTACTTCACTGTAGCATTGGGCTATAACAGGGGAGCACACTGCTATGGCAAGTAGCTGCTGTTCATGTGTAGACACCTGTGGACAATACATCGCCATAGTGCCACGTGTAGATGTGCCCAGTGGGATTCTACACTAGCATAAAGGCCCACATTTTGGACCAGCTACCAGTAACCAAACGCCTTATCTACTTGGGGAAGATATGGCTCAATAAATTAGGATATGAAATTATAGCTTCTTAGGCATGTGTCCTCTGTTTCTTAAGTCTGAGAAATTCCGGGAGTTATAATTATAAATCCTTGTGCTATTCAGTAACATTAAATACACACACACAGAGACTAGACTCCTCTTTCTGTAGTGTGAAGGGATGGGGATAAAACGTGATAACTGAAAAAGATGAAGTAGGTGAAAACTCTTTGTACACCCATACGTCATTTAAATTAAACATAGCCAGAAAATGAAGGATGCCTAAAAGACAAGTTGCTAATGACTAGTCCATCTGGAACCCAGTCTTCCCCACATTTACCTCACCCCAAACAAAGAACAACTAAACATTTGCAAATTAAATTAGTATTGATAATGAGTTTTCAGTGTCAGGAAAAAAGACGAGGTAAGCAAAATCTCCATGAGTCAATCAAACAAGTACATGCACATCCAGTTAAAATGGAAACATCACACATTCCAGTGGTTATGAGTACACAATATTTTCATATTTTATGTTTTCGCTGTGGCTCTGTCACCTGTCATTTCTGTCTGTTGTAGAATTTGAACATTTGTTATGGCTGTTCAGGCTGGTTCTGGAAGTTGTTGGTTTTGGTTTTCCCTTTTTAATAAGTGATAGAGGTTTGTGTTCCTGTTACAGTAGAAAGACCACAAGATTACAATCTAAAATCTGTAACAAGATTTTCTGAAGCCTGTACACTTCCATTCTCATTACAATGTTTGTCACAAAGATGAATTAATGTTGTGCCATTTTCAGTTCTCATTACAATCTTTGTCATGAGATGAAATATGAGACTTTTACAGTCTCTCTGAATTATAGTGGCATGCTCTACTATATTGACCTTTTCAATATTCTGTGTTTGGACTGGCTGGCATTTCTACTCCGCCTCCCTTTGTAACAACCACACTAAACCTGTTGGCAGGGCTAAAGTGGGGAGCAGTGAGAATGCAGAACTGTTAAAAAGGTCACCTTATTATGGCCACTCCCATGTTTCACACAATTTACTGCAATATTAGAATTCTCATGACAAGATGTGAGAGAAGTGTGAAAAATTGCACCATCATTATTAAGATACAGGTGAACTGCCAGGCTATATTCTAATATGACCAAAAAATAAAAAGTATATTAATCTCCTCACAAAAAGTCCCCAAAATGTTTGTTACAAAATATTTGCCTACACTTTAAAGAAAACTCACACAGTTATCAACTAATCTGAAAAAGCAGTTTTTCTTACACTTCCTTTCCCAGTCTGAGGATTCTGTGCTTTTCCTTACGAGAGTACATGATATGACACCCACCTAACTTAAAGTTAAATTGAATAAGGTGTCTCTGGAGCAGAATAAGACCTCAAGGTTACTCTTGTTCATCATGGCTCAAATCCCTCTAGCAGGAACAAGGTTTGCCAGTTCCTGAAAGAATTAAATGGGTTTTTCCTCCAAGCAACATAGATGCAAAAGTAAAGTGCAGGGTTGCCACAGCAATAGGGGCAATATGCATGGAGGGATCCCCCCCATACGGTATTGTCACAACTTCCCGAAACTGCCATTATAGGAGGGGTTCTACTTCACCAAGTCACAGTATAGTTCATCTTGTGGTTAGTTTTGTTTCCTCCATTGGGTGCAAGTGTGTGGATAGGGGTGTAGGTTGTCAGCATGTTGATCTAAGGAGATAGGCAGACAAAGTTATTTGGGTAAATCTCATATCTTTTATTAGACCAACTCAAAAACAACTATGTGACTTGGTTTAATAAAAGGTATCAGATTTACCCAAAGAACTTTGTCTGCCTGTGTGTGGATAGGCACCCAGAGGGTGCTGATAATGAAGTAGTCGTGCCAGGGTATCTGATGCCCACTGCACCTGAAAGATCCTTTTAAGGACAAATCTTAAAATGGTTAGAGGGCTGGGGAACATGACTTATGAGGAGAGGCTAAAAACTGGGGTTATTTAGTTTGGAGAAAAGGGTGGATTTAATAGCAACCTTCAATTACCCGAAGAGTGGTTCCAAAGAGGATGGAGCTAGATTGCGGTGGACGATAACAGAACAAAGAGCAAGGGCCTCAAGTTGCAGCAAGGGAAGTTTAAGTTAGGTTAGATGTTAGAAAACAAATTCTCACAAGTAGGGTAGTAAAGCACTGGAACCAGCTAACCAGAGAAATTGTGGAATCACCTTCTTTAGAGGTTTTTAAGATCCAGGTAGATTGAAGATGATCCTGCTTTGAGCAGGGAGTTGGACTAGATAATCTCCTGAGGTCCTCTACAACCATGATTTTCTATGATTCAGTGAAACATGGCTGCATACTGAAAGCAGCGCTGTTGACTTGGGTGCGATGTAAGGAGATGCTGCAGCTCAGCTATGAAATCTTGAATGTGAATCTTGAAAAATGAAGGAGAAATTATTGCTCGCTCTCTCTCTCTCTCTCTGCATGTAAAAAAAGACAGGCCTCTTGTATGTAGACCCAAATAAGCTTCCTCTCTTGCACAAGTCACATGGGTGCTGTTATTGCAGTCCTTTCTCATGCTGGCTATAATCATATAAAATACCTTGGCATGCACATTCTACCCTCATATATTAGTGACCATGTGTTTTGTCATAGTTAAACTTGCCAGTTGATAGGACTGGACTATATGACCAAGGGGTTGATGCACCAGTTTAGTCAGTGCAAAACTGCTCTGTCCACTTGGAGGAGTGGTAGACAGTGTATTGATGGCTCCTTTGATCCTGTAATGGGGCCCCTGCCCCATTACTGAGAGGGGGAGGGGCCTTCTGGTTATCCCAGCCCCTTGAACTGACTTAATGGCAACAAGGGATCTTAATAAGATGGCCATCAACCCCAGGTGTAGGTGGTGATAGGCAGGCCTGGGGTGAAAGTAGAGGGTCAGGTGACCCAGGGAGAGGCTCAAAAGTCCAGGGCTTGGCCCAAAAGGGGTATTCTGGCTATAAGAGCCACAGGAGGCAGAGCCAGTTTGGACTGCTTGGGAGAGAGGACTTGTGCCACAGAAGGGCAGAAAAGACCCTTTACTGTGAGGAACAAAAGATAAGTTGAACCTTTTGTGTGATGCTGCTGTGGGGTAAGATTAACCCTGACAGGGGAATTTGTGGTTTGGGAGCAGACACTCATGCTTTTGATTTACATCACACCAGAGGACTGGAGTGGCTGTAAGAGGTGGATTGGAGGCTGCTGGGGTTTGGCAGGGGCACTCAGCCCAGAGCACTCCTGGAGCCTGGAACCTGGGGTGTTGAGTGTGGGCAGGAGTCCAGATACATTTAGAGGGAAGGTGAAGGCATGTCAGATAACTGGTTATCTGACAGCAAAGAATGGAGAGCATAATTCTCATGCATGCAAGGGGAGTGCTTAGGGGCTGAGTGGCCCAGAGCCTATGAAGGGCTAGAGCTGGAACTCGAGAACCCAGGATCCTGGTGCAGTAGAGCCTGGACAGTGGGACTCAGCCAAATTAAAAGTGAGCTGAGACCAGAAAGGGCCTGGGTTCAGACAAAGACCTTTTCTAAAACCTGCTTCTGCCTCCTGAGGCAGCCTTCCTACAAAACTATAACATCAAGTCACGGCAGGTGAGATAACTGTGAAGGAGAAGAACTCAGAGAATCCAGAAGTAAGGGTGAGGCGGTCCGAGCTCGGTGGTGAGCCAGGCCGGGAACCTTGCTGCGCCAGCACTGAACCTTCCAGTTACAGTTCCTCCACTCCCTTCTGTGATAACCTGAGTCATACAGATTATGAGTGCTAATTGTATACAGCTTCATAGCCACATTTCATGCAATTCTAAAACTATGTGCAATAGTAGACATGAAATCCCCACTGGGTACATCTACACATGTGCTTTGCTGAGGAGTAGACTAATTAGCTTTCATAGATTTCATAGACATTAGGGCTGGAAGGGACCTCGGGAGCTCTGCAGTAAAGGATCACCATCTACATGTGCACTGGTATTTGGGCACAGGAAATTAACTAACTGCGGTAAGACAGTAGTTGAGGACAGTATTATTTTACAGCAAAGTTATTACATGGGCTGAAATGCATGTGTAGATGGCAACAGGGGCTGGCTGAGGTACAAGGATGCTAAAGTACGGGGTGGAGCTGCCTGCAGCCTAAATCCACACTTTAGCATCCTCATGCCCCAGTCATGTATCTGTTGCCCAGTCCCACCACCCAGACCCTGGGGATGACCCCCTGAAGCCTCTGTGCTGGCTCAAAGTGCTGCAGTGCCAGGCACACGAGTAGACAGTGCACCTGGGAGCAGCTGACTCTGGCATAAACTGCGCCAGAGTTTACTGCATTGCATTAACAGCTCATGTAGATGCACCCACTGTGTATGATTTCACACCTTCATTTGGAAAAAACACCCTGGATTTTATACTGAAAACAGAATCCCCTTACTTTTAGTTAAGACTCTTGTCACTGTTTCTTAGCAGTGCAGAAGGAGGGAACTTCAAGTACAGGCTATTTGTTCAAATAAAGAGAGACAAGCAAATATAGAATATACTGTATTCTTGTGTTCTGTCTGGAGGTATTCTTTCTGTCTCTCCAACAGGGATGTGCAAAAGCTGGTGTGTAGTTCACATTTTCACAGGTCCAGCTCCACTTTGAGAGCTCTGGCAAAAGCAGCTGTGCTCAAGCAACTTCAGCCAACAGTGGTTCCACACTGTGCTGACTCCCCCGAAGTATCAGAGCTCTGGTTGGTGTTTGTCCTGAAAGCACACTAGGGTTTTCCTTGTTTAAAATTCAAATCAAGTTGGCCACATGGCCCAGAACCACCCACAAACAAGTCAGCTTAGGAATCAAAGCATTCAGGTATAAAAAGAACATGAGTGACTGGTGCCTCCTGAGTCTGGGGGGACACCCGCAGAAACTGCTGACAACAGTGGCCCTGTCAGAGGGGCACCTGCCCTACTGACAGTATCAGTGTCGGCCATTGGGGGGCACTGGCCCCATTGGGAGGGCACATGCACCCCCTACCAGTTGCCTATGAACAAGAGCGTAATACCTGGCTGCTTGGAAACACCCTCTAAGCCACCTGCTAATGATAGTGAGATAGGTGTGGTTGCAGTAGTGTTACTATTTACATCTTCAGGTCTCAGTTTATATCAGTTTATACCCCTCAGGCATCTCAGTTTATATTAAAGTTATTTATTCTCCACCTTTGTCACAGCACTGCAATCCCTAAATAGTACAGGTATAGGTGGCCATGCAGGTGCCTTCTGTCTGATATGCATTGTTGAGGCTGTGTGAAACAATATACTGTAGGGATTCTCAGAAACTGGAATGCAGGAATTTTAATTTGCTACTGCAGGGCACAGGGAACACAGCCTTTCTTCAGAACAATGCATACCTCTCACCACAAGGGCCAGGTACACACAGAGGCATTTCTTTAGGCAACTGGTAAAGTCCCACCCAGACTGGCAGCAGTTCAAGTATTCCCTTTGAAGTTACTCTTGGCTATGCAGAGAGGTTGTGTAGTTACCTATTGTTTTCTGCAGGGAAAATGGCTCTCCTCTCCTTGCCCCAGTAGTAGGATTGAGAAGACACTAAACAAGCAAGCCTAAATCCTCAACCTAACATGAAAAAGCAGATATGGCAGGGGAATAGAGAGGACATGTTGCCAGACCAAAGACATACATATGCTAGACAAAAGAAAGAGGCTTGAGTTAGCAAAGGAAAATGGTTTTTGGAAACAGCTCTAGAATGGAAAAGCCAGATCTAGAGAATGGACTGAAAGTTGACTGAGAAAAATAACATGCTAACTAACATAGGACAGTTTACTGGGCCTGCATCTCATCTGGGACTAGAACCAGCCCACCCTGCTGTGTATGTTAGTGGCCCTCTGGAAATATTTCTAAACTGTACTATAATGTCAGACGGTAGTGAATTAGCTTGCATTCTCATGCTTATGCTCAAAGCTGGCAGAGTAATTAAAAGACAGGTTGAGATAATAGGGGGAAAAAGAGTGCAGGTAGGTTGTAATAAAAAAGAGGAGTAAAGGGAAAAGAAAGGAATGTGAAAATGAGATTCTCAAGCCAGAGACAGACATACACTATCATAGATAAAGGACTGCATAACAACAAGGTTTGCCCAGGGATAGGAATGCATAAACAACAAGCTTCTCCATTCTTCCAAGTGAAAAGTCTTCTCAGGGTTAGCTCACTGCTGATGTCAGAGAGGGGAGGAAATGAGAACACAACCAGCCAGTCCTTCACCACCAGCCCGTGCAGTGTGTGGCTATGCCTGCAGTTTCTGGTGCACCCTCCTAGCAGATGCTGCACTAGCTGTCTGTCCTAGAGAGACCGTTATTTTGTATTCTTTCCTAGGTACTAAGAGTCGCACAATTTGGCTGACAGTAAAGAAAAGTAAGCACCCTCTTTCCTTTTGAATGCTCTTATTCTTTTACATAATCAGGCTATTTATTTCAACCACCCTTTACTTGTTTTGCAGCTAATTCTCTTTGCTGTACAGGTTTATTGACCCCTTTCCTTTCTTTAAGTGATTATTTTCATTTATATACTAGAGTTAACCACAAGTACATGTTTTACTTAGCTTATGCTATACTTGCTTCCTGAGGAAGAAAGCAAGGTAGAGGTATACCTCCTAGACTAACTAAATCAGAGATGCATAAGCTTTCAAGAAGCACTTCTCACCTTATCAGATGCTATGAAAGGACATGCAGGGTGCATCCAGATGAGCGCGCACATGTGGTATGCAGTGCTCCAGGCCCTTCTGCAGCACTGTACACTGCATGTGCCACACATGCAGGTGTTCCCCGTGCTGCTAATTTGTAGTGTGGGGTATTTTTCACACCGGGTGATCCTGGTGTCAAAAAACCCTGTGCCTAAAAAATGCAGGTGGCGCATGTGGCAGCAGCATGCACCATCTGAAACCAGAGCCACCTTCTGAAACTAGAGCACATGTGCTGGCCCCAGCTGCCCCTACCCCACCCAGAGAAACTGGCTGTGAGCTACAGCATGCTTGTCTGGATATGCCCATAAAGGGCAGGTATCAAACAGAAGTAGGGATTTAGATGGACCTGAGGAAGGGCAGTCTGTGCCTGAAAACTCACCTAAAATCTCTCCCAATTTGATCCAATAAATAATAATGCAATAAGCCTCACTTGCATATTCCCTGCACCATCATGGGTACAGCAACACTCTGACCCTACTAATAAAGAAAAGAGCAGCCTAAATTGAGAAAGGAGTCATCTGAGATTTTGTGACCAGCGGACGGAAAGAAGCAATGGCAGCATTTACAGCAGGGGTAGGCAATTATTTGGGCTCACCAAATTTGGGATTTTTGGTGAGCTGTTACAGGCTACGTCAGCACTCCTTCCCCCACACGCACACACAACAGCTCACCAAAACACTCCAAATGGCTCTGCTCTGCACTTGGCACCTGGGATGGGTCTGTGAGTGGGTGGAGAGTGGCATCCAGGAGTGGGATGGGTGTGAGGGGTTGGGCTGAGATTGAGGGGCTGTGATAGCATGGGGCCGGGGCCAAGGACAGAGCTGTGATCCGCTGCCTGCATGCCCCTGTGGCAGGCACCAATTCTGTGGATAGGGGCATGCAGGGAATGGATCATGGCTCTGCCCTGGGCCCTGGCTCCACACTGTCACCACTCAGATCCTGGGGTCTCCATGGGATCTGTGTGGGCAGGATGCTCAGCTAGGCAGAAAGGATGGGGCTGCAAGCAGGTGATGAGTGGCATCCAGGGCCAGATCTGGGATCTTGGGATGGTGACAGAGCAGGGCCCAGGGCAGAGCTGCAATCTGCTCCCCACAAGCCACTCCCCACAACCCTTGCCCATCGCTATGCCATGTCGGTAGCAGATCAGAGCTCTGCCCCAGCACCATGCTGTCAGTGCCCCAAGATCCCACCCATGATCCTGGCCTTGCCTGCCCATCCTGCTCCCCGCTCCCTAATGGCACCATCCCATTCATCTGGCTGTGCGCCCTGCCCATGCAAGTCTCATCCTAGGCCGTGGGTACAGGGTGGATGGCCAGTGTGCATGGGCAACGTGGCCAGGTCCAGCAGTGGTGGCAGCTGGTAGGAACTGCTACCAGGACTGCTCAGAAGCAAGTCCAGCTGTTGCGCCGCCACAGCCCTGCTGCATGCCTGGGGGTGGTGGGAACAGCCATATGGGCCACAGCCTGGGCTGCTCCCCAATGCGTGGGCCAGGCAGGACGAAGGGACTAGTGGGCCAGTCAAACTCCTTTGGTGGGCCAGATCCACCCACAGCCTGTGTTTTGCCCATCCATGGTTTACAGACTACCCCATAACATGAATTTAACTGTGCATGACTTATCCTGGAAGATGGCAAAGTGCTCTGCACACTCCACATCACTCTGCCCCCATATCCACCACATAAAAGAAGCCATTTTGGATAGCAGCTGTTGTGAACTGCTGCATTATGAGGGAGAAGGAAAATAATTGTGCCAGTGTACTGTGGAAAACGCTGATCTTGTCTCTTTGCCTGAAGTAAGGAACCCAGGGCTCTTAGCTCTGCCTTAATGCTTGATTATTATCCTGTATGAATGTTATTCCCATAGTAAAATGCCATGGACATGCCTGTACTTGTTCTCTGCCTCTGGCCTGCTTTTCAGGCTTATGGTGGTCAAAAGGATTTAAAAATAGAAAAATGTGTATTTATTGGATATGAAACTTGTGAGCTTCATAAATTATTTAAAATATTCAATCAAGCAGGAAAGTTAAATGGGCTGGAAAATGTGCCATCTCATTCCTTGCTAAGAATCAGAGAACTGAGGAGGCGGCAATGTCACACCTCTAAGATCATTAGGGTAATCGCATGTCAAGGGAGTGTGGGCTGGATGTCTGTGGGGGGGACAGTTAGCTTCAGTGCTACCCAACCCACCAAATCTTTCTTGAAATCACTAGCAGAGAGCTGGGAGCAATTTTGGTCCCCCCACTTTGGTCTAATTAGAACCAGACCCTTCCAGATGGAAAATCTGCTTCAGATTCATCCACTAATAAGAGCATCTCCATGAGCATTAGAAGCATCAGTTTGATAGAAAAGAATGAATTCCCTTTCTAACAAATTGAATCCAGAGCCTAGTGCTTCCACCAAAAGCTGTGTCTCTGATACAGAGACAGAGATACCCCTGAGCCATTTCATACTTGAAAAACAGAACCCTGGTGGCAGATATTTTAGTTTAAAATAATATCTTTCACAGGAAATCTCTTGAGACCTTTTCCTGCCAGTGAGGGCAGTTTAACTGTTCTGGACAGAAAACAGGTGATATGCTAGAGCAGTGGCTGGCAATATTTCTGTCAGTGGGCTCCAAGGTGGGCCAGCACTAGGGTGCTGTCACTGCCACCACAACCACTTCACCCCAACACCCAGCTATAGCATGGGCAAAGCCCCCCTGCCAGCAAACACTGCCAAAGCCCCCCTATTACTCTCACCCAGTCTCCATGAGCCAGATCCAGTGGCTGTAGGTTGCCAGCCCCTGTGGCAGATAAACTGAGAGTGCAATTCTCCCCCTTCAACCTTGTGCACCAAGATAGGGCAACTAGGATATGCTCAGAGCAACTGTGAATGGGCTGTCAGGAACTGATTCCAAACCCTTCCCATTGTTTGCAGGGTGGGCACAAGTTTACAACTGCAATTTCAGCCAGAGGCCTGCACGCTTCGCAAGGATGGCATTAGGACAATGCCACCCATGCGACCCAAACTGGCCAGCATACCCCACCTTTGCATGACAATTATGTAATATGTGTACAGGCTGTTAATTATAGTATGGGTCCCTAAAAGGTAGATCTTGCCCCTGAGCCCTGCATGCATGGGGAAGCACATGTTAAGCAAGGAAGCTGGAAGGTGTGCGCCCACTGAGTTGTAGGAAGCCCATCCCATCCATTGAGACAGGTGGTACTTTGAGAGAGCACATAGTCCTCATAGGTGGATATCCCATATTTATCTGTCCTGTGCACTGAGTTTCAGTTTGTAGTAGACCTCACATTCCTGTTCAGTTTTAAAAAAGTGTGAGCTCACTGCTACAGTGTCTAATACTTTTTTTTAGAACATACTCAGAAAAAAGTCAAAAAACAACCTCAAACCAACCATTCCCATGCCTAGCATTATGTTGGAGGGTGGGGGGATTTCAACTGTCCCGAGCCTTGAAGATTGTCTTTTCTTTCAAATCCCTCCTCCAGACCTTTCCACACCAACCCTTCTTCCTCTTGTCTAATATGCCCCCTTCACATTTGTAACAGGATAGGGGAACTGATTAATGTTTTTAAAAAACTCTTTTTGAAAGGAGCCCTAGATAAAACAATGAAATAATTACAAGGGAATCTGAAATATGTTCTGAGCCTCAGGCCTAGTCAGCTTTCGTTCCAGTGCATCTGTTTCAGTTGGGGGTGTAAAATGTTCATACCAGTACAACTCCTACTGCGGGCAAATTCATGAAATATGGGTGCAGACAGAAGTGCAGTTCCTAGCTGTAACTCAGAACAATTTTTGCAAAGTGTTCTGAGTTACATTGTTACTGCAGACCAAACAAAAGTTCACTATTGGAGTTAACCCCCGCTCCTCCCTTCAGCAGGGACTGAATTCCCTCCACTCCCTTTCCCCACTCCCATTCTGAAAACAGCAACAGGCTGTGCGCTCTGCAAACACAAGTTACAAAAGATGCTACATTTTGAAATGTCTTTATTTAATACCTCATGCAATGAGGGGTCAGATTTTTACTTGATCAGCCATTTTTGAAACTGTTTGTAGCCATGTACTTGTGTTTGGTCAAAGCTATAAATGCTTTCTGTGGCCAGATCAGGCAAAAGTTGTCATTTCTGTCTGCACCTATAAAGATAGTTTATACAAATATAGCTGCTGTTTCTTCCTGTAAAGCATGAACATACCAGTAAAATGTTATCCAGATGCTATGAGGAAGTTATACAGCTTATACTACAGCAGTATAGTTCAAATGGTACAAGTGTGTGTAGGAAGGGCTATGGAAAAGACTGGCATTCCTGAACTAGCTTGTGTAATGATGTTTTATGTCCTCTTGCATCTCAAAACAGCCACTGAGTCCCACCAACTGTAAGCACGCTGCTATGCACAGAGCTGGACTTTGGAGTTAGTGGCCATTCACAGGAAAGATTCATAGGCAAGATGATGCACAACACATTTAAGTGAAACTTAAATGATTCATGGCATATCAGAATGAACAGGAGAATTTTCTGAACCTCCTGCTATTGAAGTAGAGCCAAGGGCTCAGTCACTTCAGACCTAAAGGTTTGTTTTTATTTCTTTCTCAGGCTCTTTGTGCAAAAAAAAAAAGGAAAAAAAAAGGAGGGGTGGTTGGAGCTGCCTTACATACACTCACACACACACGCACACACATTCAGCTTCACGTGTGTGTGTGTGTGTGTGTGTGTGTGTATGTCTGCTTTAAATTTATAATTTTTTTTAAAGAAAATGGAGATCCTTCTGTACTGGGCCCTGGGCTGTTTCCGCTAACAAGAAGTTCATGTGAGCTTCCATGAGCCACCTCTAGCTCAACAGTCATGATTTTTATTTAAAGTCTAAACACAAACTTCTGTGTAGCCCTGGCTGTGAAATAATTCTTCCCCCTTAAGGAGACTCCTTCAGTGTTTTCCCTTTTTTTCAGTAACAGATCCTGAACATATAAACAACTTGACTTTGCACTCTGGTTGAGTCAATGCCTGTCAGTAAGAGCCCCCCTCTGAGAAGACACTAGAGAAAGGAATATGTCTAATTCAAAATACTTGTAAGTGCTAGAGATATTTAAAGCATTAATCAGCAATTAATACAAATAAGAAACTCAATCTCTCACATCATTAATACTAATTATGCTTTATCGTTGTATTTTCCAAGTAAAATGATAAGCAACATGCATATGGAGGAGGCTGGTTAACAGAGGGGCAGAATCAGGAGGCAGCTAGAATGAAAGAGAAAGAAATATGACTGGGAAGTTTTAAGAATCTGAGTGGGCTCACCCAGACAGTGCACATGAGAATAAGAGCTTTCAAAACTGGGCTACAGCAACTCCAGACATTTAGGAGACTGTTTTCAAGACAATTCTGATTTGGGGTGGGGCCCAACTTGACATGCTATAGTCATGTTTCAGAACTGCTCAGATCTCCCAAAGATTTCAACCACTATTGCAAGACAAAAGCATCTAATTTAGATATCCATTACCAGAGATATCCAAACTAAGAGGCTGTTTTTGAAAATGTCTTCTCTTCCAAAGCTAGTGGTACTCAGTGGTCATTAGAATAAGAATATCTGAGCACTGAAGGAATAAACACATTTGTGAATGCTCACGCTCATTATGTTGCAGTGCGTGCTTTTTAAATTCCATGAAGACCATACAGATGCAACAGAAAAGTACAGCCTGCAGGCATTTTGGCTAAGTACAGACAGTCAAAAAGCCCGAGGTTGAATTGATTAAATCTTTGCTGGTTAATCTAAACTGAGTAGATTGAACTGATAAGCTAGTGAACAGACACTCACTTTTAATTCTGAAAATGCAGACACATGCCTTCAGTGGCCCAGGCCAGAAGCTGGAGGGTGTTAGAGCATGCTTTCCTACTCTGTGTATCAGACAGCTTGGGCCAAAGCTAGCCTACCCACCCGGTAAGGGAAGCAGTTTGCAAGGGATATGTAAAGCATCCTGGGATGTTGAGGGACTGTGAGTTAATTTGAATCTGGAAGTTCAATCAACCAATTTAACCTAAATCAGTTGCGTCTGATAATACATCCATCCAAGTTTGTCTTAAACCAGTTTCAGCCATTTTGAAAGTGGTTTATGTGTAGTGAATGTCTGTTGTGTTACAGGTCTGAACCAGTTTCCAATCACTTATTCTGGCCACAGATTTAAACCAATCTGATCATTTATGTGTAATTTATGTCCCTAGCCTCTATAGTACAACTGTCCTACATAACTTAGAAAACATTTCAGTTTAAATACAACAAAACATACACAGAAGCCAGGTAACTAGGGGTCGGCAAGTGCCACACAAGTCCCAGGTGCTTTTTAGAAAAGGGACACTGGAATGTAGCCAAGGGGTGCCTCACTCTCCCACCCCAGCTTCATACCTTCCAGCAGCTCTGGCAGCCAGGGGCAGAACTGGATACAAAATGGGTGTGGGGGGAAGAGGGCAGAACAGCAGCCACTAAAGTGTTGCCAACCACGGGTTTACCTCCTGGGGAAGTTTAGAATAGTTGAGTAAGTACAAGTCCATGGGGCTGGATGGGATGCATGCAAAGGTGCTGAGAGAGTTGGCTGATGTAATTGCAGAGCAATTGGCCATCATCTCTGAAAACTCATGGTGATCAGGAGACGCCCTGGACGATTGGAAAAGGGCAAACATAATGCCCATATTTAAGAATGGGAAAAAAGAAGATGCAAGGAACTACAGATTAGTCAGCCTCTATTCAGTCCCTGGAAAAATCATGAAGAAGATCCTTAAGGAATCCATTTACAAGCACTTGGAGGAGAAGAAGGTAATTAGGAATAATCAGCATGGATTCACTGGGGCAAGTCATGGATGACCAACATGACTGCCTTCTATGATGAGATGACTGGCTCTGTCAATGCAGGGAGACCAGTGGATGTGGTGTACCTTGATTTTAGCAAGGCTTTTGATACAGTTGTCCACAACATTCTCGCAGGCAAGTTAAAGAAGTATGGGCTGGATGAATGGACTGTAAGGTGGATAGAAAACTGGATGGAGCATCAGGCTCAGAGAGTAGTAATCAATGGCTTGATGTCCAGTTGGCAGCTGGTATCAAATGGAGTGTCCCAGGGGTTGGTCCTGAGGCTGGTTTTGTTCAATGTCTTCATCAACAACCTGGAAAATGGCATAGATTGCACTCTCAGCAAGTCTGCAGATGACACCAGGCTTGGGGGGCAGGGGGTGGTATTAGATACAGTGGAGGGTAGGGCTAAGAGTAAGAGTGACCAAGACAAATTGGAGGATTGGGCCAAAAGGCATCTCATGAGGTTCAGCAAGGACAAGTGCAAAGTCCTGAACTTAGGACAGAACAATCCCATGCACCAGGACAGGCTGGGGACTGACTGGCCTGGGCAGGAGCTCTGCTGAAAAGTTACAGTGGGGGTTACAGTGGCCAATAAGCTGAATATGAGCCAGCAGTGTGCCCTACTTGCCAAGAAGGCTAACGGCATCCTGGGCTGCATTGGTAGGTGTGTTGCCAGTAAGTCAAGGGAAGTAATTATTCCCCTCTATTTAGCACTGGTGAGACCACATCTGAAGTACTGTGTTCAATTTTGCCACCCCCCCCACCACTACAGAAAGAATGTGGGCAAATTGGAGAGTCCAGCAGAGGACAACCAAAATGATGAGGGTGTTGGGGCACATAACTTACACTTGTGTATTCATTATTAGGGCTGTGCAAAACAGCACTGTTCCATTTTGACATCCATTTCCACGTTTTGATGGAACAGTTTCATCTCAAGTTTTATTTCATTTCAAAAGCACTGTTTCATTTTGTTTCCTTGAAACTGTTTCCTGTTTCGATGCTGTTCTGACGTTTCACCCATAGGCTATTCTGCACCCAGCGCCAGGAAGATGGGTGCTGCCACTGGCCCAGGCAGCAACACCAGACTCCTGTCTGCACCCCGAGGAGGAGTCCCACACAACCCCTGCAGCCCTCCCGGTGGTGCAGGAGGCTGGTTCTGCCACCTGGGGCCAGCGGCAGCCAGGTCCATCCCTGGTGGGGTGCAAATTGGGGTGACTGCCCCAGGCCCTGTGCTTTGGGGTGCCCTGTGAGTCAGGCAGAGTGGCCATGGCTATTCTGCACTGCTGCCACCTGCTTTGTGTCCAGCCACCCACTACCCCCTCACACCACCAGCATGCTTCTTCACATCCAGGGCACATGGGATTGGGGAGGGGGTGGGTCCAGGTCCCTGCATGAGCTGATTTGCCCCGGGCCCCACACCCTTGGGTTGGGTCAGCTGTGGGGCCTGAGGCAAATCCCAGCCCTAAGTTCCTATGATTCTATGTAGACAAAGTTCTTTGGGTGAATCTGATATCTTTTATTAGAACAACTTAAACAGTTGGAAAACAATTATTCAGCAAGCTTTTGGGTTCAAAAACCCTTTGTCAGGCTAAGGAAGTTTCAGCAGTTGGTGTGTGCTCTTCCTGGATGGAATGAAAAGTAAAGTCAGAGGCTGGGCTGGTATGCATGCAAGACAGGTAGTCAGTGAAAATGTAAATGGAGGAGTCAATGGGTGAGAGACACG